>NW_019394228.1:1267102-1514425 GCF_000648675.2 Cimex lectularius
AGATTATCTTTATATAAGGGGTAAAGATTTGTCCGAAATCGAAACATTTGTATTTATTTAACAACTTTAAAATATTTTTAATTTTTTTGAATATGAAGGTTAGGTGGAGAAAATCACTTATGATGTCTTCACTAATTCTACCAGATTAACGTTATATAAGGGGTAAAGATTTGCCCGAAATCGAAACATTTGTATTTATTTACCAACTTTAAAATATTGTTAATTTTTTTAATATGAAGATTAGGTGGAGAAAATCACTTATGATTTCTAATTAATAAATTCACTTTTTCCTGCGGCCCCCCCTTTCTTTAACAGCGTCCTAAAAGTTATAACGTGGAATTAACCCTTCTCTTCATCAGTACTCTGGAAAGTGCTCAACCACGTTAAGGGGAGTGCACTTTCTGGGATTCCTCTTCGCTTATGTCTCGGCTTTAGTGTCCCTTTATCATGTATACCATATTATGTACCATTTTCCGGGCTGACGATAGTAATAAAAATTTATAAATTTAGGCCAAATATCCGAAGATTGGGTATGTTTTTATAACCCGATTCTTCCACTAACGGCCATTGATGAAACGTTTTTAAGTACCATGCTTATTTTAATGCTGAAATTATTGTAGATGAAATAATTATGAGTATTAACAAAAGGAAGTCCTGGAAAGCTATTTGGCATAGATTCCAATACCCAATGTATGCTTTAAGTCCAAGGGAAACAAACGTCCTTTTCCACCCAAGGAATTGTGTCTGAAGGGGCGTTACTGTGAAGTTTTAAGTCACTTATTATTTTCCCTGTTCTTTCCGACATCGATTGATTTTTCACTAACTCTATCAGATTACCTTTATATAAGGGGTAAAGATTTACAATTATTGATGTGCGGTGCCGCCTTAGTGTTACTATCACGTTCTTGAATTGAAACTGAAAAAGCGTTAAATTTACTTAATAAATAATTTCCACATAACGTTTTTTTAATACCAACAAAACAGTGGCTATGGTATTTGCTAGAACTGGGCACTCTGTTGTAAATAAAAAAATATTTACGTTAGTGATGGTATTGCTTGTGTAAAAATTATTATTTAATTACCTAGGTCTTTCGTTTTCATCTTCAGCTAAATTCTCACAAGCTAGTAAATATTTTTTGGGTAAAAGTACTATACACCCTACTCAGTCATGGGGGTCATATTAAAATCGTGCAAAAGTGATAAGATAGGATTTAAAGTGCATGTTGTACGGTTCTACCTATAATCAAGAGTAAATACATAAATTAAGAGGCTAACAACTAATAAGGTTAGTGAAATATTATTTAATATGGGGAATAATTACCGAATTTCTGTCTGTCTGTCTGTTTGTATATTTCTCTCTCTCTCACTCTCTCTCTGTCTCTCTCACTCTCTCTCTCTCTATCTCTCTGTCTCTGCCTGTCTGTCTGTCCGTCTCTCTCTCTCTCACACTCACACGCTCACACGCTCCCACACACGCACGCACGCACGCACGCACGCGCGCACACACACACACACACACACACACCGCGCACACCGCGCGCGCGCGCGCGCACACACACACACACACACACACACACACACACACACACACACACACACACAAAAGCACATAGAATAGTAAGAAAATAACATTAAACCTTAAAAACAGGCTATGTGTGGTTAACAGTGGGTACCGGCATTTGAGAATGAAATATATTATACAAACTGAAAAATCGTACATTTACTAAAGTACGTACTGTAATTGCCATTATACAGTTAAGTAGTTATAATGTAAGCTATTTTTGTTTTGTTTTCAATTATTAAAAAATTATGCCAAACGCTAAGTGATACATTTGAATGGAAATAGAGGCTCTAACATTTTCAAGCGGTTGTAAGTATGAATAATTAATTATAATTAAACGCTTTGGCCGTAACTTCATACGGCTATATGATTTTATGCTTTCTGAAAAAATGGGCATCTACAATTCTGCTGAAATTTGCATTTATATCAGTATCAAGTTGGGTGTTGCGTGTGGTCTTGAGTCTAGGCGGCCAATTCAAGACCTCATTTTTATATTCATCGTGCGATTATTGTTATTTTCGTCTTACGACGGTTTAAATATAATTTTTAATCCCCATGTAGAACTCTCAAAACGAGAGACTTTATTCAATGTTGGTCATTATCGCGATAACGACTGGTCGATCGCCGATTTCCTAATTCAGACCCCGAACTTTTTCTCATTGAAAAGTACCGCAAAATAATCCCTTATTCCGTCAACTTTCTTTCAATTCCGTTTTAACAGGGTTTTAAGTTTTCTAATTCATGTCAAATCCGAATCAGACTCGGCGTGTTTTCATCGGAAATCGTTTGTCACAAAGACTCAACTCTGTGTGCTCGAATCGTTTCACAAATTTCAATATTTTTATTTTATTTTAAAAGGCCAATCTTTATCCAAAGGTCCTTTTGTAAATAAGTCAGGACACTTTTTTTTCTGACTTGTTTTGATAAGATTAAACAATGCGGCCTCTGCCTTGAATACTTATCATGGCCCTCGCGGATTTGAAAGTCAACGCTTCCAGACCTCACGTGCGCTTACAAGGGAAATCGTGTTGCCTCTAAATAATGATTAGTACAAAAAAAGACGATAAGTTACAAGATAAGTTCTTAATTAAATTTCAAGTTTATAACGTTACAAGGCAAAGTTTTTTAAATCCTAATATCCAAGTATTAGAAAAATATAGTTTGAAGTATCGCAATTAAAGGGGTGAAGATTTACCGGTTCCAGAGGAGGTTTCTAAAGTGGAATAAGTAAAGAATTCAAAGAAATCTAGTAATGGGATCGTTCATGTTTCAGAAAGTGAAAAACAATAGACTTTATTGATTAATTGGCTCTACGAGTCTATTTGTTTATGGGTTGAACCAAAGTATCAAGTCAATTTTACCAAATGATCTAATTAACAAATGCAGGCACTTTTGTTTCAACAAACTTATTTCTTTTTCACTTATTTTCATTTCTACTTAGTTTTGTTTTTCTAAGGGCATTACATTTAAATCTAAAACACTAAACGCAGTTACTAGCTCTGTTTATTTAAATTAAAGTAATTTGTATGCCTACTGCCATCCTGGGAATTGCTGTACTGAGTCCCAAGAGGATTGGAACAAAATGTGCAAATAAAATATATAATACTCTCAGAAACTGCAGATGAGGCGTTCACTTTTTTGTGAAATCGGATGAACAATTAAACACAAACATTAATATAGATTAGAATATAGCAAATAAATGAAACTACATTTTTTTTAATAAATACAATCTATTGGATGTGAGAATAAACTCAAGGTTGATTTTTACTTTATTTTGGAGGTTCAAAACAAACATAAAAGAAACACGTAACAACAAAGTACAAATATTTTGTTGTTAGTAAGTAGAATGTCGAAATGTCAATTAATTAATATAGTTTGAAATAATGTCGTACACTGAGATTCACAAGAGTCAAATTTTCTCTCTCTCTCTCTCACTCTTTTTTCTCTCTTCTCTTGCTCTCTCTTTCCCCCTCTCTCTATTTATCTATCTTTCTCTATGTCTATAAAAAGAGAAACAACAACCTATACAGGTGGAAAAAGTTTCTTCTTCTTAAAGATTATATTTTCCTTAAGTGCTCATATTTGGGGTAAAACACGCCTATGCTAGGCCAGACGGCAAGCAGAATAAGCGGGATCGATTAGGACCGTACAGTATAGAAAAAAAGAAACATTTGAAACTCTTGTAATTTTTTAAATCAATTTACAATTTACACAAGAACTAAAAATGCAAGGATATCTGTAGATAAACAAAAATTAAAACTGCATTAACTACGCGTGTATTGATGAATTTTATTTTGGGTTTATCCCCCAAATCTTTTTTCCAAGCTCTTCGACTTGAAACATTTTGATCAACTGTAAATGCTTTGCTATTGTCTCGTTCATATCTATGGTCTTGAACTATGAACTTTAGAATGGGGTGGACTCTTTCGACTTTGATTATTGCTTGTACGTGTATAATTTAACATAAGTGTTACGATGAAGAACACGAAGAAGGAATTAATAAAAGTGAATATTGAAGATTTTTTTAAAATGACTAAGCATTATTTATTCACTTTGGTTAAAATCCCATCTTGGGAACTTATTAATTTGTTTTTGCTTCAATTTGAAAAATGTTCCTGGTTTTTAAAATATTACTCATAACTTGGGGTATATATTAATAAAGAAGATGAGCTTTTTTTGTTCCTTATAAAAAATAAAAATACCGTACGAATCAGTACGAAAAAAGTCCCTGAGGGTATTTCTCCACCCGGTTTAATATCCGATTTCGCATTTACTTTCCTGGCTTATCCCGGGTGAATAGGTGACAAGTACCGTATTTCCCTTCCGCCATACCATACTAGGAGGTACAGGAAATCGGGCTTCGATACTTGGTGGGGACAGATCGGAGCAATTAATATGTCCTCACTTTAAAGCCCACGAACTTTCTAATTTTGAAAGTAAAAACTCACACAATTACCCACATTATAGAGAAGCTCAAACGTTTGACGAAAATTTAGTGTTTAATGCGATCTATATATATATTTTTTTTTAATAATAATAATTTCAAATTCAATGTCGTTTATTGAAACATAATACTTTATAGTATAATATTGCACATTGAATTGTAAATTAAAATAAATAACAACCATTTTGTAATTTGCTTAATAGACGTGTCTCCATTATTATTTTTACATAATGAAACTATCGCACCATTTCCTAGAAGTGGCCTGCGTTACTGCTAATGTCAAAAGTACACGCAAAATGAGCTCTTTGAGATTGAAAACTGCTACAAAATGGATTGACCCTGCAGTTTAAGAAATGCCTGTTCATTATAAATTAAGGTCCCCTCCGCGTGACAGAATCAAAGTGCAGGTCATTGAATCCGCTCATTGTGACTGTGAAATCTGCACGGACGGTTGTAAACAAGAAGATAGTCAGCTGTGCGTTTATAACTTACACATTTGATAAATACTTAAATAGTAAAGAGTATAAATTTAAAGGAAATTGCCAAACAATCAAGCACAATAACTTACATTTACACACTTGGACTGGATGTACTAAGAGGAAAATGATTCACTAATAAATTTTCTGAGTCTAGAATCACCATAGCCTTTATTGCGAACCACCATAACCACATGCCATTTGTGGAAAATATTAGAAGCCTAATAAAAAATTATTGTGAAAGAAAGATTAGATGGGTGAAAGCGGGAATTAAAAAGGCCGATGTTTTAAATGTTCTAGCTAAAGGTACTGCACAAAACTACCTGATCAGATACCACCTATTATCTCGCTCTCATCTAATAACTAAACTGTTGACAGCCAGCAAGAATGAGTGGGACCGAAATTGGCAGTCCTTTCAGATAAGAAATTTAAGGAATCAAGAATTTCCTTTAAATTAACACAAATTCTAAGCGGATATAGCAAGTTCGCGGTCTATTTGAAGAGATTCAATTTTACCACCATGATACATGTTCCTGCGACGGTCGTACTCCACAAACAGTCCATAACTTACTGTATGACTAACAACAGACAATGCCTGTAAAAGGTTTTTCTTGGCCATAGAGTGAGCCATAGAGCAGTGACATCTGAATCCAGAGTGGAAGTAACAGTTTAAACTCGTAATCGATTCACTCTTAAATTTTGGGTCGTTGAAGAAGAAAGAAGAAAGTCAAGTTCTCCACAGATGTAACTATACGTTAATTTAAGTTATATTTCAATGATGATATTTTAAATGTAGAGTATTGAATAAAGTTCTTTTAAAAAATAACCAAAACACACGCTCTCAATTTTCACTGAATTTTAACAAGAGGTTTAAGAGACTTTTAAGTAGAACAGAAAATTGGGTTTTTTTTTACATCCAGGGTTGAGTAAGAAAATGTAGGCCTCTATAACCCATAAAATCGTCAAGATGGGCCTTGAGATTTGTTTTTTATTTATTGCCAATGCAGTTCGGCCTGTGCCAACAATCCCTCATCAAGGCTGTTCGAACCTAGAACCACCGTGGTGTCTCTCCGTGGGTCCTTGGATTTGAGAAATGCCTTACAGAGAAAACGGGCTATCGCTTTATATTCGCAAAGGATATGTGCGGAGTCTCTGGTTCCTCTTGACAGAGCCGGCATGTTTCCGTCTCAACCTTGCCCATCTTTAGGGTGGTTAAGAGGGCAGAGGCCGGAATAGAGGCCTATAATTCTCAAACCCTGCCTGGATTTCATTCGTCTTCCGTTTTGAGATATTTACAAATCTCTTAGCAAGCCTCTCACCTGGAGTGTTTGAATTTTTTTTTCTCAATCCATTTTTCCAGTTCCATCTTAAGCACAAACTCCGGAGTGTTTAGTTGTGGTTCTAGTCCCATGAATGAGAAGGTCGCCGCTTTTTTGGCTACTTTGGCTGTAAATTTCCTTCTACGCCTTCATGCCCGGGAACCCATAATCTTGTTGTGCTTTCCCAGAGTTATTAGACAATTTAGACACTCCCAAATAATTTGGAGTTGAAACCAAACGCATTTTTAGTGCCTTTATGGCTGCCTGGCTGTCTGATAATATGTATATCTGAGCGCCTTTCATTGACAAGTATTTGTCTTTATTAACTCCTTTTATTGCATGGACTTCAGCTTGCAAAATTGAAGTTAGCCCATCGGGCTTTGCTAAGGTGAAGTTAGGTTTTTTTAGGGTTCATATTTAAACACCATCTTACCGTAATATTTAGGACGCTTTTCATTTGATTTGACTAATCAGTTCAATACAATTTTGACACTTTTTATTATTTGACTTTTTATTAGAAATGTTAAATAACTGTTAAAATTAATGAATATAGCGAAACAAACGAACCCCGGGCTTTTATTTGCATCGAAAAGGACCCCTTGACGTGCTTCGTTCGTTGACAAGTCTGATAAGACCGCTTTGTCCTTTCTCATCGTACCGGCGCAACCCGTTTAAGGCCACCCGCGCCAGAATTGGTCTCAAATTTTCATTTACATTTGACGAGTTTAAAACAAACGTTGGGTTTTCGACTCAAAGAAAAACTGATTATTGAAATAAAAACGGACCATCCTGAGATATGTTAATAAGATTGAGAGGATGACGTGAGAACACGTGAATAATGAACAATCAAGTCAAAGGTGTAACAACGACATAACGTTACGTCTTGCAGATCGTAAAAGGCTTGACATATTTCATTCCAAAAAAAAAATGAAAACGAGTCAAAGCATAAGCGTAATCATCCTTTATTTTATAAAATAAATTATTTTCTCCTTATACATGACAATGTACAATAAAAATAAAAATAATCTCAATCAAGTTGTTACAAAAGTCCTTGATCGAGATGACTTTCCTTTCCTTCTATTTATATTGATTTATAATGTCAATCCAGCATTAAACGTGTCGAACTTAGCCGCTGTTTTCTTTGCTAATTGATTATGAGAATGACAAAAGAAAAACATCTGCTGTGAACATTTTTGTTGAAAATTTTATTTTCGCCTGTGCGTTTGGACTTTCCTAGCCTTTGACAATGATCATAGTTGAAAAGGAGTTCATTTCAAAATATCGTTTCGATTTCCAGTATTTTTTGTGTTACCCGCTTTTGCACTTTTTTTCTGCCTTCAACCAATATTTAGATTTCACTACTTTGTTTAATTTTAGGTAATTATAAACATAAAATCTGTTTTGGCGCATAATCTAAGCAAATACACATTAACATACTACAAACACCTCAAAATTGTCGAAGATGCCACTTAAAACTTACCCTGGCAAAGGTTATTTAAATGTAGCTATTTTAGCTTAATTTTTTATCACGTTTTAGATAAAATCAAAATTAGGGCTCTGTAAGGCGAAAAACCCTGGGTGAATGGAAAAGAGGAAGAAAATAAATAAGCCAGGTAAAGCTGAGGAATGCAAAAATAAGTTTCCCAAGAGATTTTCCACAGTATTTTTTATCAGGAAGACAGTTGAAAATAAGTTCAGATCTAAGAATCCATTCGATTTCTATTATTTCCGGTCTGTTCCTTGTACGATTTTGCATAATTACTATTCTCTCAACTTTTAATTATGTTTATTAGTATAGATCTGTTTTCGTACTTGACAAAATCATCTTGCCAGGAAAAATCTAGATAAGGAAGTATAAACTTATTAGTGTTTTTTATAGTTTAACATTTTATGTTTATCTTTCTTCATGCATAATTTATATATTCACTTTGGTTATAATATGCTTGGTCCAACTCAACCATGAGATGTAAACCACAAAAGAGCAATGGAATATTTAAAGTTGTGTAGTACCTTAATGATTTCATGTTAAATAACCCTGACCATCCCTTAAATACAATATATAATAGTTGTACTAACTTTAAAAAGCAACTATATAGTTTATTTCTTGAGATCAAAACTTTTCCAATGTGATCCACGAAGGAAAGTCGTTTCTTCAAGGGGTGGCTTGTTATCAGTCCTGAATTCTTAAGTCGTTTTAATCAGGGAGACATGGTTGGGGAGGAGTACAATTCCGTACATTCAATTTCCACTACTTCCGAATTACTTGACATCCTTTTGTGCTAACCATGGCTTATTTTCCCAATGGGAGAATGCAAAAAGTCAGAGCATTTTTAGATCACTTTCCGCATTATGAAAATATTTAATTTGCGTTTTTTTATGTTATTTTTTTACTAATTACTGAAACATTCTGGTTATAGAGGGAAAAAATCGGTCTAAAAAGCTGAAATACACCATCTCTCCCATGTCTAATCGTTATTTATCATCGCTGAGCCCAACTATTCTTTGGCATTGGATAATTTCAACTTTACGCTTCAGTGATCTTCTCTATCTGTGATCAACAACCGAACGAAGGTGATGTGTTTAGCTCATTGGAACGAATAAAATGTTATCAACTTTCTTCTTTTGGAATATCAGAACTCGGGTCATTTCTGTGTCCACCTGAGAGATAATGCTTTGTGTTTTCATTGTGGATGAAAGAATGTCCATGTAAAGCCAAATTGTGAATACAATAACTGCTGACAGTATCCCAACTCCGAGACCACCCAGAAATCTCATAAATTCGCTCATTTCACAATAATAGTCTAGTATTTTGGCTTGTCCTCTTTTAAATAGGGCGTTACGCCGATAAATCTATGGATTAAGTTGAAAATAAGAAATCCATTCTGTTTTCCGAGAATAACCTCTGATTTAAATCTCAATTTCTTCGTCCGGGGTAAACACTTTCCGTTTCGCCATTACTTTCTATTCGAAACTCTGCATAATTGTTTGCAAATTGAAAATGAGCCTTGCGGTCTGAACAAAATAGACCTTTTAAACCCTGTAAGTCATGAACTCTAACAAACTAGACGAGATAACGTGTGGTTTTTCATAGTGCCACTTTAAAAACTTGAGTTTTTACTTTGTCCCAATAATTCCTCCGTGTTACATAAAACATTGATAAAGCTTCAGTTCGGCTGAACGTGCGTTAAATTTGATTCTACTAATATTCTTCTATATTGTTCATTCACTATTCTACTGCCACGATAGGTTCTTTTATCACGAACATGTTTCAAATAGCACACAACAAAAACCAGAAATACACAGAGAGGCAAAAAAAGTGGCCACCCTCGTTTTTTAAATAAATATTTGCAATCGTTATAATTTTTATTTTTGTTGCTTACTAGATATTTTAAAGGAAAATATAAGATATTGCTAAATAAAAATTAAACTGAGTAAAACAATTTTACCAAAAATTTTGCTATGGAAAGAATGAAGAAAATATTCAATTCAGTACGGAGTATTTCCTCCTCTTACGTTGATCACCGCAAGAAAAAGTGCTAAATTTTGAAACTTTGGATTTGAGATTTTAAACGCAATAAAATTTACTATAACGATAATTGTTAAACAAAACAAAAACGAATTCAGCCAAAAGTCAGTATTTTAAAAATAACACGCTGCAACCAGCGATTATGCAAACTTTTGACTTTATCTTTTAACGGGCATCAATTAAACGTCAACTAAAAAATAATAGTAATAGAAATTGAATTCCCAATCAAAAAACCAATATCATTCAGGAGGCAATACCGTTTAAGAAGCAACAATAAATCATTAGAGATTGCTAAACACAAACGATCTCCCTAAAGTCAATAAAATTTCAAAGGGTCCATTTATGGTACTAGATATTTTACAACTTTTGTTTTGAGCATTTCATGACATCAATTATCCGTCAAAAAAATGATATTAGGTAGAGAAATTATAGTAGTTCAAAAAAATTATATTTCCAGCACTAAGTCAATAGCACTCAGAAACAACTAGGGCATTCCACAAGAGTATTTTTTGAAGGTAATAAAAGACAAAATTGAATTGATCAGGAGATATATGTAAAAATTAATTTTGTTAAGACATTCTTTCCATGTATGTTGGTTTATTTGTATTGATAGCATAACAATTTTATTATGTTCTTATTATATGTTCTTATGTTATTCTTATTTTCTTATATTATTGGGTTGTCCGGAAAATAATGCAGGATTTTAAGTTTTCATTAAAAAAAATCTATATAAAATATTCTGTTTACGTTTACAGGATTACTCATTTGTATGAATGTCAACACTTATTAATCCTCTTCCAAATGATATTGTTTGTTTACCTCTGTAGCATTCCGCTACTTGGAAATAATTCAGTCATCCTTATAATGTCAAAGCGAGAATTTCGTACGATTTTCTTTTACGAGTTTAAACTCGGCCGAAGCGGAGCCCAAACGGCTAGAAACATTAACCAAGTCTGGGGCGAGGGTTGTGTTAATGAGTGCACTGTGCAAAGGTGGTTTAAAAAATTTCGGGAGGGAGATTTCAGCCTTGAAGATGAAGAAGGTCGTGGAAGGCCTTCCTCTCTTAATGATGATGTTCTGCGATCAGTGGTGGGTGCAGAGCAACTCAAAGTCAGTAAAACGACCGTCGGTGACCACCTCAAGGCGATTGGAAAAGTGAAAAAACTCGAAAATTGGGTTCCACACTCATTAAACGATCGCCAAAAAAATCAGCGCTTTGATGTTTGTGCATCACTTCTTTGTCGAAACAAAAATGACCCATTTCTGGCCAGAATTGTTACATGTGACGAAAAGTGGATTCTCTACGATAACACTAGACGTTCTGGACAGTGGCTCGACAAAGGAGAAGCTCCAATACATTTTCCAAAGCCCCCAACTCATCAAAAAAAGGTAATGGTTACGGTATGGTGGGCTTCATTTGGTTTAATACACTACAGCTTCTTAAATCCTGGCGAAACCATCAATGCTGAATCATACTGTAACCAAATTAATACCATGCATCAGAAATTGGCAGTAATGAAGCCCTCTTTGGTCAATCGGAAAGGGCCCATTTTGTTGCATGACAACGCTCGACCACATGTGTCACGTGTAACGTCACAAAAATTATTGGAGCTTGGCTATGAAACTTTGCCTCACCCACCCTACTCTCCGGACCTCTCGCCTACTGACTACCATTTTTTTAGACACCTGGACCATTACTTAGAACACATAATATTCAAAAATCAAACGGAACTGGAAAATGCATTTATTGACTTTATCAATTCTAAAAATTCTGAATTCTACTCAGACGGAATTAATAAGTTACCAACACGTTGGGAGAAATGTATTGAGAGTATGGGAAATTATTTTGATTAAAGAACATTGCTTTAAAGTAACTAGTTTCTTTTTTTTTGTTTAATACCAAAATCCTGCATTATTTTCCGGACAACCCAATATATGTTCTTATACGTTATATGTATATATATATACACACACACACAATATGTTCTAACATGTTCCTCTATATATATATATATACAATATGTTCTAACATGTTCCTCTCAGTGAGGTTTTCCCTTCTTACACTGATCTTTTGAAATTTTTTTTATGTTATATAACTTTTTAGTATGCCTGTTCTTTGCCCTATAGGTCGCATCAATTTCACTGTGTTCATTCAAGTACGGATTTTTTTTCAATTAAATGATCGAGTTAAATGGGGAGAGATTGTAAGAAATTGTTCCCTTTCGAAGTCAACCTATGCACTAACTTTTTTGACCGGCTCCCCATCCGTTATCAAGTGGTTCATTGGCCTTACCAATGATCTCTTCCGAAGTGCATTGTTCTATTATCATTCCGTCATTTAATTTTAAAAGGAGTACTTCATTGGTAGCTGAAGCAGTTTGAAAAATGCAATTGTAATTTTCACTACGAGATACCTAAGTCATCGAATCCGAAGTTAGTACCTTTTCGTTAAAGTTTATCGTTGTTGGTCTTTCTTATCGATGGATTTAAAATATGCATGATTTTGTGCATTCCCGTGGATTAATTTGTTTTATATCCTTAAGTTTATCCTTTAACGTTCTTTGCTTTCAGAGCAAAAAAACTTCTAAACTTTGCAGAGCCAATCTAAAGTTTACTCACTATATTCCGTAAAAATTTCTTAGGGTGCTTGTCAACCTACCAAATAGAACCATTATTGTCATTGCAAAAATAAATAAATAAAAGTCATTATTTAAAAAAAATAAATACATAAATAATCGTGATTAAACGTCTATCGGTCGAGTCTATCAAGGTTAACAACCTAAGAAACTAAACTATAGCTATCCTGGATTATTTCCGATTAATGATGATGAATTAATGAAAAATTAAGTTCCGATTAATGCAAAGTTTGACAACTTTGGTCAATTTGTAAACTAAATTCTAAGCGAAAATAAATCTTGTATGTTGAAGAGCCATGATCTTCGTATTTGGGCCCATACCGCCTGTGCGATTACATGGCAGAAAAAGACTAATTTACTCATAAAGGGGTTACAAAAGTTCCATTTAATTTTTTTAAGGCATGATGCAAATTTCTAATATTAACTGGGAATTTCGGAAAACATTTTTCTTAAAAATCTTTAAATATGTGTTATGATCCTTAACAGGTGTAAGAATTATAAGTGTCAAAATCTAGAAATAGTCACTCACATTATTTTCAGTTGATGTTTAGTCCTTATAAGTTCGTCCCTGTGTAAGACCCTCAGAATATTTGCTTTTTCCTCCTTCGTGTATCTCCCAATCTCGGCGTCAAGTCGGTACGGATCGACCATCGTCGAAGGGCTCGAAGTATAGGGCCGCGCCAACGCCGGTCACCTGGTACCTACCGAGCCCTTCGGTGTACTGGTAACCAAGGGGGCGACTACCACCCTCGGGTCGTCGTATCGCGCAAAATCCACCCGCCGACCCGACAGACCAAGTACTACGGTAATGAAAGTTATACTAGGGAAAGATTTAATTAATTTGAGGAATTATTTTAGATCCTAGGAATTCCCGGAATTTCCCGACTATATACATAAAATATCGTCTACACAGCGTTTCCAAAAGAGGACAGTTTTAATTAATTTGTTATTTGATTTGAAAATATTTTTTTCAGAGTTATCCATGAACATTTAGGCTCAAAGTGGGGATAATGGAGATCTCATTGATAACCCTTTCATTTCATAAAATTTATTATTAAATTGACAATAATTAGTTAGCAGGCATGCATTAAGAGGTTTATTATATCATTTTTTTTAACAAATTAGTTAAAAGACCTGATGACGTTCAACCTGATGATGAGCGTTTAATGCTCGAAATCCGGAACATGTAAACAACTAATGTGTGAGTAGAACCATCATTTACAAAAAGTGAATCTAAATACTCACCCACCCTTCATTATTTCAATTTCTCAAGCAGTTTGGGGACAGCGAACTGAATTTATTCCTATAATTAATTCCCTAGTATAAATTTCACATTGGAAATAAATAAAGATAGTTCTTTACACTTTTTAGATTTACTGTCTGTAATAAATAACCTTACTGAAATAGACGTATATATAAAACCCAAGGTACAACAAGCCCGAAGGCTGCAGTGCCTGGGGAGCGCAAACCCCTCTTCCTAGTGTACTCATCGTCATCATATGGAAACCGACACAATGTTACAAGCAAATTCTTCTCATTCATGGACCCATAACGTAAACCAATTTATTTTGAAGGGTTGAAGAAGTAAAAAATTGTGTCTATGTTTCATCTGCCCGTTTCCGGTATACAAAAATTTATGTCCATATTAAAAACAAATTTATCGATTAGGCGAACGAAGTCATGAGAAAAGTTTTCGAGCTAGGACGGACTACTACCATTTTAGTAAGAGAATTTGGTGATAGGCGAGGACCCGCAAGTATTACTTTAGCTATAGTGAATTAAATATTAATAATAGGTTGAAACCTCTAAATGATGTCAAGGAAAATTTGGACTTGTTTAGGGTTAATTCTATGGAAGAAAGTTCGGATGAGCATAAGCTTTATTTAATTGAAGTTCAAAAAACAAAAAACAATACCACTTTCGTTTCCCCCTAAGGACTCCCCTCAGAAACAATTTGGCTACGAGAAACCCTCAAAACTTGTACGAGGTTTTGCAATAGCAGAGATCATATCAACCATCGGAGTATACTTGTTTTTGTGAAAAACCTGTTGGATTCGAACACGGGACCTTTACCTTACAACGATGAGCGCTGTGTCACTGCCGTACGGCCACCGTCACCCCTTTCACATTTCATTAAATTTATATATATATGTTCCTTATGTTTCAAATCCTTTGTCTCTTCCCCACTACTAAACAGAGCAGGAACGCGGTACAATATGGAATGATTTTCAATATTTACGCGAAAAAACAGGGATAAGATATCCAATTTCCAACCTTCATTTGACAGAAAAAAACTCTAGGAATGCTTAATGTAAATTCAATCCTATTTATTCCAAAACAATTTTGTCAGAGCACCCAATTACCAGGTGTAAAGAGATACCTTTTAGGCACAGAATCTCTTCACACCTACCCAAAGAACATCTCGACTAGAAACACGAATTATTACCAAAACAAGCAACAACCATAAGTCAAATCATAATCCACAAAATTATTATGAAACACAAATTCAACAGTCCAATAGGTGGGAAACATTTTTTACGAATAAATCCCAAAAGAAAAGAATAAGGAAAATGAATTTTTTCAATTTGAAGAACCAAATTTTATTGACCCACTAAAAAAATAACAAATTTTAAGAAATACATGTAACACGTCATTCATTAATCCTAAATTTTCGAGAGATCACTTTAAGACTCTGCTAATCAAAAATCCATTTGAAGTAAAGACAGTTCATGGGATTAGTAAGTACAAACATAGCATTAAGCCTAAATCAGATTTTTAACTTAAAAATTATTCTTATTTGGCTTCCATAATAATTTTGACATGTTATTTGGATGGGATAGTATGAAAATATTAAATATTAAATTAGATTTTAACAACGGTAGCGAATAAAAATTATTGTGTGTGGTACTAAGAAATTGATAAGGAACTATGAACAGAGGAAAAATATGTTAACTTGTCAAAGATAAATCCTACGTACCTCTCCAGCTTAGAGATGCACTCTGGAAGTATTATTGGAATAAAAGTAAAAAATATTAGTTACAGCGAGGCTGTTCTACCCTGTTCGTCTTTAATGGGTATAAATATTCCCAATAGCTTAATAAGCGTAAGAAATTACGAAGCATTGTGTACTATTGTAAATTAAAAGCATAAGAGGGATATCGTTTTAATATAAAACCATTCATTGCAGAAAATGTAAATGATTATGAGGTGATTCCCTTCGAAAATTTGGAAGAAACACAGCCCAGTAACAAAGCTAATACCTAACCGGTCTTAGCAAAAATTATAGTACAGTTATTAGAACTGATCACATGAATAGAGAGGAAAAAAGTGCAATATTTAACCTAATAAAAAATTACCTCGATATTTTCCATAGGGACTCTAAGTAGTATTAACTTCTACTAATAAAATAAAACACATAATACATTACAATATATGATATAAAATATGATCACATAAGTTTCCACAAATAAGGTTAAGGAAAATTTTTTAGGCATTTTAAAATTTAAGCCTATCTGGAAAATTGAATTTTGGGCGATTGGTCAGTAACTTTTGCTTTTCGGTCAAAAACTTCAGTTTTTCTGTTAGAAATTTAAGCTTTTGGAAAAAAAACACAATAAACAAAAATTTAAAAACTGCCAAAATCATCCTAAATTATTCATTAACAGATTACAAAAAATACATTTGTCAAACAGGCGCCAAATAGCCTGTTCAAAAATTTCATGTTCTTCACACTATTCTGAGCACCAACCAGAGAAATGAACACTGATGATATCACAAATAGTATTGGAATAATTCCAGTGGATTTGGGTTTGGCAAAGTTGGAAATTTCATGACACACAGTTATCCATAATTATAGATTAAGACCAATTAGATTATTTAGAAGCATTTAATAATTGTATATCAAAACTTCTTTACTTCAAAAATAATTTGTTAATTACTAATATATAGATTATATCATCAATAATGGTAGTAAAAGTAGAAACATTGTGAATACTTTAAGCTTGATTAACCACAATAAAGAAAAGATCACGGAAGCTGTTTAAAAAAATAGACGTTATATGAAACAACATTTAGACTCTCCTTAAAACAGCTTCGATGAACCAGCTAACTACACACTGTTCTACACTCGCGGAACAACTTAACGCACTGTTTAAATAGCACTTTTGAAAAATGTAAAAAAAAAAAAAATGTATAAATGCCTCAACACCGTTGGAAATAGAAAACAGAAATGTATAAGCCTACAATAATATAAATGTAGTTTACACGCAAATGTTATGTAGAAGATAATAATTATATTAGCTTTTAGGGAAACAATAAAATATTAATACTAACATGCTCACTAACCTGACTGCCAGCAGAGAGAGTTGATTTACCATTTGTAAATCCCTCCTGGGAAAGAAAAAATTCCATTACAATTTGAGAATAGAAGACAAGGTATTTATAAAAAATAGTTGTTATATAAATAATATTTACCCTCTGAAGGCAACAATCCTCGCCTTAAACAGCTTCGATGAACCAGCTACGCTTCAATGAACCAGCAACCTAAACTGTTCAACACTCACGGAACAACTTAACGCACTGTTTAAATAGAACTTTGTTTAAATTTAAAAAAATAAAATGTAAAGATCGCACAACACTCTTGAAAAAGAAAACTGAAATGTATAAAGCCTACAATATATTAAATTCACAGGCAAAAGTTATTTATAAGACCACAATTATATTAGCTGCTGGTGCAATAATAAAATATTAATAATAACAAGCTCACTTACCTGACTGCCAGCAGAGAGAGTTGATTTACCATTTGTAAGTCCCTCCTGGGAAAAGAAAAAATTCTATTAAAATTTGAGAATAGAAGACTAGGTATTTATAAAAAAATGTTATATAAATAACATTTACCCTCTGAAGGCAACAATCCTCGCCTTAAAACAGTTTCGATGAACCAGCTACCTACACAGTTCAACACTCATGGAACAACTTAACGCACTGTTTAAATTGCACTTTTGGAAAATGTAGGAGAATATATAAAACGACACACCATCACCTAGAAAAGAAAACCTCAAGAAATGTATAAAGCCTAAAAAAAAGTAAATACAGTTTACAGACAAATTTTCTTTCAAATAAAATAAAATGTATTAAATATAACTTACATAAAGGGAGGAATATGATTTATTGTACAAATACCAAATAGAATCCCCAGATAAACAATTTAAAAAAATCGTATGTAATTTTTGTTTTAACCTTCAACAGCAATGAACATGTTGTGCACTACTAAAATGTAGATTTTTAACAGCATTGATATAATAGCAAAGGGTTCAAAACATACAATACTGTACATGTAGTGTTTATTATTGTAAAAAGAACTTATTTTAAAATAAAATAAAAACTTTGACTTAATATTATCGAATGCTTTTGTTGTGGGTGCAAGAATCACTTCTGATGATGGTTTTAGTGGAATGTGCAGAGTGTTGAAATAAACAGCACCAACTGTATTTATTTATTTTTTAAACACTCATTGAAACAATGTTTTAAATTCGATTGATAGATGTATTAATCAGGGTGCATATATACTGCGCCCTTTAAGACTTATTGTATCCACTGTTCTGTGCTTAAAACACACTGGTAAGACTTAGTTCATAAAGGAACTTTTCAGTTCAAATTCCGTATCATTAACCCAAATTGCAGAGGAATAAAATTAAATATTTACTGATACTACAACCTCCTTTACTTTCTAACTTACTTTTTAAATGGATATTCAATGTGTGTTAATTTTGTTTGTTAAATCTTGTAATTCAACCGTAAATGACGAGGTATGAGTAGAAAAAAGTGTCAAATATCCTTTGCCAAACCCTGAATTACTGTTGCTTCTTGAATTTCACATACCCAAAGGATGCCAACCATTCAATACCATAAAGAATTTATTGGGCAAAGTAACACTAACTTTTTCAACTCAACCAAGATATTAGATAAAATGTATAATTAATTGAATTAATTATAGTTTTTAGTGTTGCAAGCGGGTTTTGAACCCATCGACCTTCGGTTCAATATGCCACTGCTCCAACTACCTGAACTATTGTGACTGTGAGTTGATACCTCAAGTGGTTAGGCAGCGGCGTATTGAGCCGAAGGTCTTGGGTACAAAATCTGCTTGTTACACTTACTTTTTCATCTCAACTAAGACTTTAGACAAAAAGTATAATTAATTGAAATAATTATATTTCTATTAATAAAAATGTCTTTTTCCTCTTGAAAAAATATTTGATCCAGGGGGAAAATTTTTACCAAAGTCAACAGGCGATCCAAAGAGGTTGGATCGACTCGCTGTGTCGCAATAATACATCAAACAAATCAGTATTTAAAACTGGCGATTGATAATTATTTCATTAACGATTTCTGTTCGATTTCAACGAAAAAGCTGCTTTTATATAATTTAAAATTATAATATTTCGAAATAAAAGCTCACCGTGAAAAAGCCGTCTCGTCCGCCAGTTGCAGCCTGAATCGTCCTTGGGAATGGCGGGAAACGGCCGGCGACTCAAGGATCTTTCAGTGCAAATAAAAAATATTACATTACTCAAAATCCTTTCTAAAAATAATAGCTCAAAAAGTTAAGGAATATTTAATAATTAATTATTTATTTTTAAAATGAAATAATTATTCAACCTGAGAATCGTCAGCCTATCAGATCACTGCCAGCTTAACAATGTATGTCCTAAAAGCGGAAAATTATGATTTAATTTTTAAAGAATCAGGCGTAATTTAAAAAACTTATTTAAAATATTCGGTTTATATTATTTTTAAACATTTACCAATGTTTAAATTAATTTGTGAGAGAATTGTATGATTAATTATGTGTAGGTGGGGGTGATGAAAAGTAATATTCCCGCCATTCGCTCTCTTTCTCTCCTGGCGGCCATCGATTCAACATCGCATTTTCGTCCTCAAAAAAGGTATTTTTAATTTTTGACATTTATTAGTTTAAAAAAGTCTCGGTCGTTGTTTGTTTTCAATGAATTACATTGAAAATAGTCAATTGAACAGTTTTCAGTTATTATATAATTCGGATATTGATTTATTTTGGGATAAGGATAAAAACCTTTTCGGCTACTGGCTCAAACGGTTAAGATGTTAAAATTTCATTTAAACCCACAATAAAGGTATTTTTTCTTTATTTATAAAGAGAAATTTGTTCGTCTTTATAGTTTTAATATAATCCCAATTAATTATTCTTTTTATCTAAGGTTTTTGGTTGAGGTGAAAAATTAGTGTCACGAGCGGGATGCGAACCGACGACCTTCGGTTCAAAACGCCGCTACTCTAACCACTTGAGCTACTGTGACTAATTTTTCATCTCAACCAAAAACCTTAAATAAAAATAATAATTAATTGGAATAATTAATCAATTATGACCCACTAAGCAAATATGGAATTACTTGTCATACAATTTCATATAGGCTGATATTCTATTCGCAGCAAACTCAAGTGCCATTTAGTTATATCTAAGATAGCTTGAAGATCAAGTCAGCTTTTAATCATCAATTAATTATATCTAGATGGAATCATTCAAATTACACGTCTCAAAGTTTATAAATCAATTAAGTAAAAATTGGGATAATATCGAAATTTTTAGAATCGTCTATCCCTTTTCAAGGTTGACCTGACGAATACCTGGCCAGCCGGAAAAAAAAACGAAAAAAAAAACAGCATGGCGGATGACAGGCCGTCAAAAAAATCTTACAGATAATTAGAACGTATTGCAGCTAAATTAAAAAATAAAATAAATAAATAAATAAATAAACGTTGGAAAATGTTAAAAAATAATAGAAACCGAATATTGTTGCCCTCAGTTCCTCAATTTTCTGAGGTTTTTTTTTTACCAACTCTATTAGATCATGTTCCTCTGCAACAATGACTGCATTCCATACTTCTTCCTTTAATCAACTTGGCAGGTCGTTTTACATCCAAAAAGAAAAAGAAAAATGGTTTCCTTTTTTTCTAGGTTGTTCCTGTACATTTTCAAAAAACAGAGCTTTACGAACTTAATCTTTTGTCCTATCAACCAGCAGGATGTTTTTTATCGAACCAGACAATGAACATTTTTTCGGTTTTTCTCGTTTATTTCTAAAAGATTATTTTATTTCTTCTATTGTTCTATTGGTTATTGGTTAATAAAAAACAAATTCCATTCACGGTAAAAACAAAAATTACTTAACATTTATTAAAATTATTTGTATGGAGATTCTGTAAAGGATTTGTACAATAAATCATAATCTTCCCTTTTTGTAAATGTCTGTTACATTTAGTAACAATACATAATAATACAATAGTACAATTTTTTGTGTGATCAGATAAAAAACTGGTCATGGAAATTGTATGTCATTTATTGTAGGCTATATATATTTCTCTCATTTTCATTTCTAGGTGGTGGTGTGCCATTTTGTATATTTTCCTACATTTTCCAAAAGTGCTATTTAAACAGTGCGTTAAGTTGTTCCGTGACTGTTGAACAGTGTAGGTAGCTGATTCATCGAAGCTGTTTAAGGCGAGGATTGTTGCCTTCAGAGGGTAAATATTATTTATATAACAACTATTTTTTATAAATACCTTGTCTTCTATTCTCAAATTGTAATGGAATTTTTTCTTTCCCAGGAGGGATTTACAAATGGTAAATCAACTTTCTCTGCTGGCAGTCAGGTTAGTGAGCATGTTAGTATTAATATTTTATTGTTTCCCTAAAAGCTAATATAATTATTATCTTCTACATAACATTTGCGTGTAAACTACATTTATATTATTGTAGGCTTATACATTTCTGTTTTCTATTTCCAATGGTGTTGAGGCATTTATACATTTTTTTTTTTTCATTTTTCAAAAGTGCTATTTAAACAGTGCGTTAAGTTCCTCCGCGAGTGTAGAACAGTGTGTAGTTAGCTGATTCATCGAAGGTGTTTTACTTCAAGGATTGTTGCCTTCAGAGGGTAAATGTTATTTATATAACATTTTTTTATAAATACCTAGTCTTCTATTCTCAAATTTTAATAGAATTTTTTCTTTTCCCAGGAGGGACTTACAAATGGTAAATCAACTCTCTCTGCTGGCAGTCAGGTAAGTGAGCATGTTATTATTAATATTTTATTATTGCACCAGCAGCTAATATAATTATGTTTTTATTTATCTTTTGCATGTAAACTACATTTAATTTATTGTAGGCTTTATGTATTTCTGATTTCTTTTTCCAGGGATGTTGAGCCATTTTTACATTTTTTTTTCCAGTTTTGCACATTTATCATTTCTATTTCGAACTTTTTGTTAGCCATTTAATAGTATATCAATTAACCGACAGCAAGAAAAAATGATCAAGCAGTGACACAAATTCAGTGTTTTAAGCAAAAAAGCTGACAAGAAGTCAATAGAGTTTCAAAATAAACTGCCAAATCATGAAAATTATCTTTAGGTTTTGGTCATTTCATGGCACATAAATTAACAATTGGCTTGCTAATATAATTGAAAATTCAATTTTTAACTGGTTAAAAAATCTATACCAGCAACATGTCAATAATGTTTCTAAAGATAAAGAAATAGTAAATAAGTATTAAAAAAAGAAACAGGGAATAGCTGCTAACAAAACTTTTGTAACATTTTTTTTTTCTTTAACTTTCGTGTTTATAATGTAAAACTAGTTCAATCAAATCTTCAGAGCAAAGGCTTTATTCGTAATATTTTAATCGTGTTTTGCCTAGTCCCATTGGTTTTTGTCCGACCTGTTAGTACATTCTGTGATATTTTTAGTTTTAACAAAAGTTATAAAAGGGATACAACTAGTATAACACCAGCCACATACCGCTAAGTTAAATAGATAAAAAAATGTTTAATTACAATGACTTTGTTTCATTAACAATGACTGATATTTTTATATGCACAGCTTGTTGAAATAGTGATTTAAAACTAAATTAAAAATATCATGTAGTAATAAAAAAGATTTTAAAAAATTAAGTAAAACATCTTGGTTTTGTAATTTATTTATATACAGCTTAAATCGACAGATTCAATCTGTGAAGTTTCTTCTTTCTTATCAGAATCTTTAAATTTGGTATCGTTAGAATCTTCGTACTTGATCGCTTCAAATCTAGACCAGCTGCCTGGTTCTTTTTTCCTCAATTGAATTTCTACTTTCGCTGGTGACATTGTTACCTTGCTATTTTCTATATCTATTATCTGAAAATTAAGAAAATAATTTAATAACGATCATTTTGAAACGTTTTGTAAGTATTGTTTGACTTACCCCACTGAGCTCCATGTCTTTTTCAAAGCTACCACTCTGTTCAGGGAAGAACAGGGAGAATTTAATCCTAATGGGATTCATTTCAAATGTAGAATTATCAGGATCAGCTTTCTTTCCAAAAATTGTAAAATAGACAAATTTTTCTGTCTGGTGCCAATCTGTCCGACACTTGATGTCACCAGCTTTTAGCTGTCAAGTAAAATATTATTATTATTATTATTTTTTTTTTTAAGAACAGAAATACCTTTTTTTGTGTCCAAACATGATCCCCGGTTTTACAGCCAACTTGGGAAAGGAACGTTTCAAAATCAGTTGTCTTCTTCATGCAGCATGTCCAATATTTAAGCCCTTCGTGGAATATTGGCACACCTGAATGATATGTGCATGTAGTCTCATTCGTATGCGGCCCTTCATAAACCTAAAATTAAAAGAGTATAATTCGATCAGTGATAAAGATATTAGAAAAATTACCGTTTTACAAGAATTGTTTTTGCAAGTGGTCCCAATCTGAAGAACATTGTCATCGACTTGTACACTGCTTTGCTTCTCACATGTTAACAAGGATAATTGTTTAATCAGCGAATCTGTAACAGTTGGTTTAATCTGCACCTGTAATGTACACATTGTATTTTTTGTATATCAATTGTTTATTAAACTAGTTGATTTCATTGAGGAAAAATTAAATAAAACAAACCAATGGCGTGTCTAAAGGTGGCCGTGGTAATCTTTGCGCCATTATTGGTTTAACTTCAATAACTTCTTGTTCTATAACGGCATTCTGTGGTTTCTCAGGTTCGGGTGGTTTCACGTTCGAATGATAAGATAAGCAGCAGCCCTATTGCAATTAAAACATGACAGACAAAACTCAGAAGTAAAAAAATCCTTGACTATTACCTTTATATTGAGAAATTCTGTAAAATCAGTACATTTTTTCTTGCAACAAGACCATCCTTTGTAAGCATCATGGAAAACTGGAACTCCACTGTGGTATCTGCAAGAATCTGCAAATTACAAGTAATAATTGTTTTGTTTTACTATTATATAATATTATTATTTAATTTAGTACAGTATAATCTCAATAAATATGGTACAAATGACATTTGCAAGCACTGAGTTATTGACATTTTTATATTTGCAATTTAAATAGTAATTGAATGATCCCCCCCCCACATAAAAAAATTCAAGATACATTTGTTGTGCATTCTAAGTGACTATGCATACCACGATGTTTTCTTATATTTTGACCTCAACAGTTTAACTTATGATTTTTCCTTCTCGAAGGTGGGAAAATAGGTCATCTATTTCTTAATTTTCAATTCGTGTCTGTCTAATGAGGTGTTGTTTTTATTTTTATTTTTATTATGAAAGTTTGTCATTATATTGGTTACTGCTGCCCTAATAAGATGACCTATTATCTCACCTTCAAGAAGGAAAAGTCATAAGTCATACCATGAATAAAAGTGGTAGAAATGTTAAATGATGGAGTGAGTGTGGTGTTCAATCCTCTTTTAAAAAGATAGTTCCTACTCACAGTAAGTTGTTTTGCAATGATCCGGATTTCGAGCTCTTTAGCTCATCATCAGGTTGAAGGGCTTCTACAACCTGACCATGAGCTAAAGAGCTCGAAATCCAGATCGTTGCAAAACAACTTACTGTGAGTAGGAACTATCTTTTTAAAGAAGGATTGAACAAAAGTGTGTATGCAAATGTTCAGCTTTGATAACTTGAATGTGTTCACATTTGAATCCAAAATGTGGAACTCTTTCAGCCTTACTTCAATAATATTGGTGCATTATAGTCTGTGAGTTGAACACATATTGAACCAAGAGATTTCTTCTGTCTGCTGGGTGATGAACCTGTTATTTGGCCATTTCAATCTGTCTACTGTCTATGTTCGCAGGGTTGGTTTCTCAGAACTGTTTTGGTGAAGGCTCACTGAAGATTGCAAGAAGAAAAAAAAGAGATGGAGGGAGGAAAGAATGAGAAAAGAGAGAAAGACAGATCATTGAACATGGCATGAAACAAGAGAGATAAACAGAGATCACTGATGTAAAAATGTGCCATAAATAAACAAATTCAGCGAAAATGGACATACCAAAACCACAAATGGCCATATTACACATTGAACTTATCAACACACACTATTCATTGAAGTTGAAATAAAGCAAGAAAGAGAAAATGAGTCGGAGGAAAGAGAGATAAAAAGATATCACTGAAGATGGCAAAATGTGCCATAAAAGACCAATATGCACCCCAAAATCAATAACTACTAAATATGTAATTAAATGTTTACATGCTGAATTGATTGACACAGAGAAGTACTGAACATGAGACAAATATGAAACAAATTTGAGTGACATGTAAACTGTGTGAGCTGATGGACTACACAACACACTTCAATTGTTAAACCAGGCTAGACAAACTCTAACCATAGATTAATATAATCAATATATCAAAACCAAATCGTTATGATTTGGCATGCTGATACTAAAACACAATCACTAAAGTAAAATAAGCAGTCGCAGGCATCTCAACTGGCTAAGAATAATGGCTGGACCCCATATGACTGCACTGGGCCCATGCCACCGGTGATGGTGAATGAGGACCCCACTTGTTCGTACTGTGATGGACAACACACTCAGTAGTTCAGTAGCTTCAAAGCTATAATGTTCGAAGTATACTTCGTTTCATTGAGAAAAAGTTTTAAGAAGTTTTTAAAAATAGTGAATTAGGGATGAAATGATCAAGAATTCCTCTTGCTTTTGAGGAAGATGTTAATTGGCAAAGAAATCATCACAGAAGGAGAAGAATGTGGGTTCATGACGCATGGAAAAAGATGTGTTGAAGGGGAATTTTACTCGCTCCTTTCACATCTAAAGTGCGATGAGACGAAGTTTTATACAAAATTATAAATTTTTTTATATAAAATTGTACTAAGAATATATAAAGACAACATAGAATAGATAGGTAAATGAAACATTAATAAAAAAGTAAAAAATAAATTCTTCACTGGAGCTCACACAATCTGTGTCTGTTAAAAACTAAACCAAACTAGTTGTGCAAGGTGCGGTGTATAGGTGCAGAGAGATGAGGATTAGCCAACTCTCTTCCCTTGTCTTAATCGCTCTCCATGTGATGCTAGACAGAGCCTAGCATTAAGTCCTATACTATTGACAAAATCTTTTGGGCAAAGGTCTGCATGTAAAAATAGGCTGTCAGTGTTCATGTATAAATTTCTTGCGTTCAGCATTATTGTCAAGATGAGCAAACGGTTTCATAAATAGAGGAAAAAAGTTAATAGTAACTTTAAACTTGTTCAGAAGTTACAGTAGAAGGGATGATCTGATAATTCAAACTTGTTATTACCATAATAGTTTTAGTGTTTCTTGCACGACAACCTGAAAATATTTTTATGGAAAAACGTGCTCATTTAACAGATATTTAGGGATGTAAAAGAACCACGAGGTTTCTTTTATCCTGGGCTCTGATCCAGGGGGGAATGTAAAAGAAGTTTTTAAACGTTGAAATTCACCTTCTTTGTTCTCCTTGGGGTCGAAAGTCATCCCGCACCCGCTATTATAGCACAAAAGATTCTGTGCCGACATCTCTTCGGTATAAAGGGAGAATCTTCCAAAAGAAGTAGACGGCCTCGATGCGAGCGAATGGTCTAGAACGTCCCTGCTTACAGTTTACAGCAGAAACAGCGCTCAAAACTTCAAATCCGACTCGGACTCCAAAGACGTCTATAAACTATTCAGATTGGTGTTTGGATATCAGTTCCTCTTTTTCTTATTTTTCACTTTAATAAACAGTTCCACTTAAAGAAAATTATCGTTTTATTTATCGTTAAAAAAAATTTAAGATAAATTTTAATCAGAACCTTCCCCGGCATGAACCTCGTTTAAAAATTACTTCTAGAAAAGAGGTTACACGAAGGTTGCCGCTTTACAACCTTAACGTGCTTGTTAGTTGTTTCCCGACTCGTGACAATTTATAAAACAACTTTGCAGAAGAGTCGGATGTAGGAAAGCAGTGATTCTTGGTTTTATTTTTCCCGCGATGCCGAGTGCGTGCGAGATCGTGGAGGACATCGAGGACCTCCTCGCCTCCCAGGACATCGACGTAGGCAGGGATTTCGCCAGGGACGGCGTGACGTACAGGGCAAAGAAGAAGAAGAAAATCCGAATTGACGCAAAATTGGAAGAAGAACCGAAAGAATTCAAAGCACCAAAGAGTGTAATTCCAGGCACACAGACTGTCTTCATGAAGACCTGGGGCTGCACACATAACAGCTCTGACAGCGAGTACATGGCAGGTCTTCTCTCCGCCTATGGTTATACATTAACAGGTAAATTATCATATAGGTATCACATTCAGTTGTTACTGCCAAGCTTTCGTCTTATTTTAAGGTCATCATCGGGGTAAAACAATCTTAAATATGTCTACAGATTGACATATAAGTATTGTAAGTATTTTACAGCCAATCTCAAATTGACTTAAAGACCAACTCAGTCCTAACATTGCCAAGGACTGTAACCTGTTAACCTGTGTTACAGTCTTTGTTATTGTTAGGACTGAATCAGTCTTTATACATATTTAAGATTGTTTTGCCCTGATGATGACGTTAAAATTTGAAGAAAGCATGGCAGTAACTACCAAATTCACTTTTCTCTTCAAGACCTTGATCTAGAGTGTTCATGAGGAAAAAGTGATCAATACTTCTAAAGGTACTCTTACATCTGACACTTTTGTCTGGAAATATGTCAAGTGTCAGACAAAAAATTGCTTCGGCTGTTTACTAACAGATAGAAATTACTAGAAATTTATATTATAGATGTATATACGACAGTTCTCAAAGTGCGAAACTTGAAATAAATACACAACCCGTTTACATACAACATATATTTTTGTTTAGTATTTAGTGACTGTTAATTAATGATTATTTGGAAGTCGTGAGACGCAAGACCGCATCTCTCGATCTTAAATAATTACATATTTTTGTGTATTCTTGTGGCCTATATACTTGTGCCTATCTTTCATTCTGCATACAGTTGATTTTATCTTGACATGATAAAAGCATCAAAACGTAAAATTTCGCTCTGTGTAATTATTTTAAAATTGAAAAGGAAGAAAAAAACGACAAAATCGGTGCCCACAATCAATCAACGTCTGAGCTCATTATTGAGGGCGCAGCTCAGTTTCTGAACTTTTTAAGAACGAAACCTGCTAATTCTAAAAATCTTGCTTGTAAAATTGTTCCCTTTATATAAAAGCAAAATCCCAAATTCAAAAACATATTAGTATAACAGAACTACTTGCTGTAACTTTGCAATTTTTAGCATCTGGTATGTAGGTACCTAATATTAAATAAAAAATGTATTTTATTTATTTATTTATTTTTTTTTTTTTTAGATTTACACCCCTTTTTTGTCACTCATGTTGATACGATGATTATTGCAATGGTAGAAAAGTAGATGAATGACCAACTTTTGCAACTTGTGTCGAACAAAATTGCAACTAACCAGTGTTTGTGTCTATTGGTATTAAAGTGTCGACACAAGCTGCTAGTGGTTGAAATATATATATGATATAAATTCTTCACTGTTTACACCAGCCACAATTTCAGTCTGACATAAATATCACGAAATAACTGTCAGATGTAATCATACCTTTACATTGAAAAATATGTTTTTGTTATGTGCATTTTTTCCATATTTTACAAAACAATTCAATACAGCTTTAATTAGATGTATGCTTTTAGCCTGTACTTATTATTCAGGAGTTAATTGATGGCTTAAGCCACAAAATTTTGTTGATTTGTGTTTCTTGTGATGGGTTATAAAGTTGTAACTCAACTACGGTCAATTTGAAAAAAGTATAGTGTTCTGAAAAATGTCAAAGCCATTCTACTTAAGACAATTTAAGACATCGGGACTGTTCCTCCCCGACTAGGATCACTTTACCTGTAGGCATTTGGAATGAGTGTAAGATTTAATGAGTTTTAAAATCGATTCTAAATGGGGCTTCTTAACTAAGTTAGTTTAGGTCAATGGGAAAAGTTAAAACAATTTAATGCATCGGGACTATTCCAGGTCTAGCCATATCGAAAGTTGCAAACTAGAAGAACCATCATGAGTCATTTGTACTGTGTAGGAGGGAATTAGATGGAGATAAGGCCAAATAAATTCTTCCTGATTGTATTAGAAAAGGCTTTTATGCAATATGTTAAATGTCTGCAATGTCTCGTGTGGGTTATTTGTGAAAAAAACTTGAATTTGGTCATCAGCATTGTTAATGGTTAATGGATGATCAGAGCGCTTTGAGTCGTCTAATTGAAAATTTCCAATTCTGAACAGAGCAAGCCACTTATAAACAGTGCTTTCAACATCATCTCCATACACATCACAAATTTTCCCATCCTATTTTCCTGTTTTCCCTTTCCAGTAATAAAAACCCATTAAATGACGAAAATGCACTATGTTTCCTCCATTACCTCCTATCCTTTTTCAGAGTGTGTAAACAATAATGAATACATAAACATTGAAACTAATAAAAAACTTTATTGAAAAATACTAATTATTTTATAAGTCTATTTATGCTTAGTGGTTTAATTGACCAAATTACTAATTCCAATTATGTTTACTACTTATGGTAATTATATTTATATACTTATTTTACAAGCCAACAAGTTCCAAATCATTGCTACATATAGCAGACTAGATGTTAAATTGAAATATTTAAATGTCAGGATTTTTGAGGAAATTATTTCAAGCTTTTAACAGCCCTGACCTTATGCTTTTCATATTCCATTGTTCATATTTTTAAAAAGCTAAAAGTTCAAAACTAAAGAAAAGGTCTCTTTTCACATTCATTATTGTGGATTGAAAACGATAGCTTATATATGAGAAGGCTACAGAATTTTTTTAATAAAAAACTGTCTTGTTTTTACTTATGTTTAGATATGTGAAAAGTATAAATCTAATTAAAACTTAGAATACAATATTTTATTCCCCCAAAGCACAGTTCTGTTTCAATCTAAGATAGCATCTACTTTAGAAGAAATCCAATGTTGATCAGTTGTAACTTGTAGATAATAAATACGATGCTGATGTTTGGGTATTAAACAGCTGTACAGTCAAAAATCCTGCCGAGGATCACTTCAGGTAAGTTTGTCTTCTTGGATATACAATGTTTTGTATATTTTATGTTTTATTTATTTTATTCGTAGAAATGAAATCCAATCTGGCCAAAAGCTTGGTAAATGTGTTGTCGTCGCTGGCTGTGTATCGCAAGGAGCCCCGAAGTCAGATTTCCTTAAAGGGCTGAGTATAATAGGTGTACAGCAGATAGACCGGGTAGTCGAAGTTGTCGAAGAATCTCTCAAGGGTATAAATCATTCATTCTTCAATTGATTTCTTTTAAAATTGATTTTTATGTGTAGGAACTTTTCAGGAAACTCTGTGAGGTTGTTAGGCCAGAAAAGGTCTTTTGGTAAAAAATTAGGAGGTGCTTCTTTATCTCTTCCAAAAGTGAGGCGGAACCCACTGATTGAGATAATTGCCATTAATACCGGTTGTTTAAACCAGTGTACGTACTGCAAGACGAAACACGCGAGGGGTGATCTAGGGAGTTATCCAGTCGGTATGTGTATTTATTTTATTATAGAGATTATCAATTTGGTAATTTTACATCATTTCAGAGGAAATCGTGGAAAGAGCTAGGGAAGCTTTTTCAGAAGGGGTTGTAGAAATTTGGCTTACATCAGAAGACACGGGTGCTTACGGGCGTGACATTGGCACTTCACTGCCAGAACTTTTGGACGCCCTTGTGCCTGTAATTCCTGAAGGGTGTATGCTAAGGATTGGAATGACGAACCCCCCTTACATACTTGAACATCTAGAGGTCTTAAAATTTATAGATAATTTTTTACTTGTTTTTATTTATGATTTTATTTATTAAAGGCTATATCAAGAATATTAAATCATAAAAGGGTATATAGCTTCTTGCATGTACCCGTGCAGTCAGGAAGTGATGCTGTTTTATCTGATATGAAAAGAGAATATTCAAGGAATGATTTTGAAAAAGTTGTCAATTATCTTAAAGAAAGGTATTCCTTTCTAGACTATTTGTAATAAATTTGAAATAATATAAATGTATTTATCAGAGTACCCGGAATGACAATAGCTACCGACATAATATGTGGTTTTCCTACTGAAACTGAAGAAGATTTTAAAGAGACTATGACATTGTGTGAAAAATATAAATTCCCATCTTTATTTATTAATCAGTTTTTCCCTCGTCCTGGAACGCCTGCAGCAAAAATGCAGAAAATACCTGCACAAGAGGTAATTCAAAAAATTTTTATGCTTATATGTTAAAACCAAAATTGTAATTATAGGTTAAAAAAAGGACAAAGGAACTGACAGAGCTATTTCATTCTTACGAGCCTTATACCAATCTGGTGGGGAATGAGTATGATGTACTTGTTACTGAAGAAGCCCATGACCATAAACATTATGTTGGTCATAACAAATCATATCAACAGGTAAGAAAATAAACAAATTGCAAAAAGAAAGTAATATAATTTTTTTTCCCAATAGATTCTTGTTCCCAAAGATGAAGCGTTGATGGGCAAACAAGTAAGGGTAAAAATCACCTCAGCAACAAAATATAGCATGCACGGTGAAGTTCACACCGTTCGAGATGTACAGATTAAAAAACAGGATGGCAACAATGAAAAGAAAAGCATATTTTACACTTTGTCTATTGTTTTATTGCTAATACTAGCAAGATTTATATGGATGTTTGTGTAAATAAATATTTTACTGTTTATGTTTATTATTTTGCATATATAATATAATTTCTGCATACGTGGTACTTTTGTCCAGTGTTTGAGTTCTTTGAATAACCATTTTTTTCAACACCGTCTTCTCCATACTCTCTGGTGTGCCTAACTGTGGTTCCTATCTCACGGGTGAAAGGGCTGCCCCTTTGACCATTACGCCTGTACAATAACTTTCTTATACAGTCAAATCTTGATAATTCTGGGATAATACAATCGCTAATATGAAATATTTTTTGTAACAGGGACAAAAAGAGCATTTTATAAAACAAAATGGAACCACTTCCTCTCTTTATAATTCAAGCTTTCTCCATGTATAGTTTAATTCCTTGTAGGTTTAAAGTGTTTTAATCTTCTCTTTGTATGTATGTTTGGGTTTTTTTCTGTCTGTTGTAGGTGTTTTTGGAAAAAAAATCTATTTGTAAGTATATCACGTTAGAAAGCAGGGGAGCTGGATTTGAACCTGAGAATAATAATTTATTTATTTATTTATTAGCAGGAATGCTGCATTATTTTTTTTAAATATTTTATTTAAGATTTAATTTAAGGATGCTTAATTTGAATTAATATAATTAATTTAGATTATAATTGATCATATCCCCATTCTTTAGGGCTATTTTGGTTCTCAATATGCAAGCCCAGTAGGACAAAGACTAAATTATTTGCAGGAATACTGCATTTTTAAAATATTTTTTTCAAGATTTTTCTCATAAAAACTAGTTTAATTTAAATTATTTTAATTAATGCAATTAGTTTAGATTATGATTTAACAAATCCCCATACTTTAGAACTATTTTGGTTGTCAATGTGTAAGCCCAGTAGACCAAAATTTATTAGCAGGAATACTGCAATTTTTTTTAAAGACTTCTTAAAACTTAATTTGAATTATTTTAATTAATATAATAAGTTTAGATTGTGATGTATCATATACAAGTTGCAAGCCCAGTAAGCCAAAGATTAATTTATTAGCAGGAATACTGCATTGTTTTTTAAATATATGTTTTAAGATTTTTCTCTTAAAAACTAGCTTAATTTGAATTATTTTAATTAATATAATTAGTTTAGATTATGATTGATCTATCTTAGTAGAGCTATTTTGGTTCTCAATATGTAAGCCCAGTAGGACAAAGACTAATTTATTTGCAGGAATACTGCATTGAGTTTTTTTTAAATATTTGTACTAAGGTTTTTCTCTTAAATACTATCTTAATTAATTCGAATTATTTTAATTAATATAATGAGTTTTTTAATGGTTTATCATATTTCCAATTCCCCCTACTTTAGGGCTCTTTTGGTGCTCAATATGCAAGCCCAAAAGACCAAATTTAATTTATTATAGCAGGAATACTGCATTGGTTTTTATGAAAAATATTTGCTTTAAGATATTTCTCTTAAAAACTATTATTTTAATAATTCTAATTTAGATTAAATAATTTATCCTTAAGGGATATTTGGACTGACCCTTGTGTGTGTTGTCCTTAAGGACACCTTTAGAAGGAAGGTTTCTTTTGAATCACACCAAAGCATGATGTTTATGTTCGATTTGTTATGGGACTTCTGGAATTCGTTGTTGAGCCTTTTTTCGTCCGGGAAGAAGTCCCTTTCGAACCGGCTTAGCGTCTACATAAAGTCCACAAAAGGTGACAAGCTGCCAGTCGAGCTTGACCCGAAATGGGATATAAAAGAAGTGAAGGAAATCGTGGCACCCAAGCTGGGACTACCGCCGGACAACGTTGAATTCATCCTAGCTGGTAAACTTCTTGACGATTCGACAATAATCGAGGTAAAAACAAATCCGAAATTGATTAATTTTAATAATTTGCTCAAGAAATATGCAAAGGTGTTATTCGGTTCAATGAACGCTGACTAGCTTTCATATTTTATTTCCAAAGGAATGTGATTTGGGAGAGCAAAGCATCCTCCACATGGTTGTCAGTAAGCGGGACAGTAATAAATCAAGGCCGTTGAATCAAACCCTCGCAGCCTTGGAAGAGGAAAATCCAGGGAGGGATAGCCCGACGAGGGAGTTAGGTGAAAAAGTCCATTTTTACGTGTTTTGCAGTCAGTGTGGGCCGAAAGGCGAGAGGCCGCATGAAGGGAAACTGCGTGTCAGATGTGCAACATGCGGGAGCGGGGCCATCACTGTAGATTCAGACCCTGCATCTTGGAGCGATGTCCTCGAACCAAAGAGGATTTCTGGCCATTGTGAAGAAGAAAATTGCCCTGTGAGAATAATACGTTTTATAATTTTGTTTTCTTAAACCGTTTGATTATAATACTCTTGACAGGCTGGTGCAGTCGCTTGGGCAGAATTTTATTTTAAATGTGCCGAGCACACTACCACAAATGAAAAAGAAGAAGCATCATCTCTCCACTTGATACGCCCTAATTCAATGGAAGTTCCATGTCTTGCTTGTACAGAAATTGTGTATGTTTTATTTAAAGTTATAACTTTTTTTTTAATATTTGAAAAACCCTTAACCTCTTCGGGACTTATTTATGGATGCTAAAATGCGTTCCCCTGCCTGTAGCCTCAGCTACTACAAGACCCCCTTTTGGTCATGTCATCAAATTTTGAATCTCTCACCCCTTTTATGTTGCACCAATTCCATTCAAAATTTTGCAGTACATGACTCAGATATTATACTTTACTTTGGAAGTAAGTAAATGTAAGGAAAAAAACAAAGTTATATTTAATTGAAAATTATTTCACTCAAAAGGTCATCATTATGCATTTTAAAACATAATACAGAAATAATATATAGTATTTATTTATTTAGCTCCACACATACATATGTTCATACAAACACACGAAGTATAGAGTTGAAAAAAGTACATATATAAAATACATAATAAGGTCAACAAAAATAAATTTTGGAAATAACTATGAATGTAAATCATGTAAAACTAAAACTGAGGCAACTTGGCAGGCAAAAGGCGAAACATCAGAAAAACAAGAGTGTAGATGGTAGAGAAGGACAGGGGCGATAGGTAGATGAAAGGACATTCCCAATGAGAATAGTTATTGTGGCTAAATGATTTTCCAGTAAAAGGAATGTGTAGCAGTTTCACAAAACTTGAGTGAGAGGCCAGATTGTAAAACAGAAGTGGGAGAAAAGAGTGGTTCGTTGATTATGAAGATGGGAAAGGAACGGTATGGGTGTCCAGCTAGGGCTCCTAAAAGTATTTAAAAAAAAAAAATTGTCAGGGCTTGGGAAGCATACAAGCCTAAACGAGATGTTTCGTCACTAGTCCCGGAAAGGTTAAAGGGGTTGGGTAAACATGACCCTTGGTGATTGTAGCACCTGCATCTTAGAAAATAACAAGAAAATAAAAAGTGTGGAGATTACTAGAGTAAGAATTAAAAATAAGTTTAGATGAGTGAAAGTTGAAAAACAAGCCTGAGATATCGAAACTATAAAAAGGTAAAATATGAGAAATGTAATAAACTAAATGAAAAAAGCAACCATTAAAGACTATAAATCAAATCAGTAGGGGCAACAGAGGCAATAGCAGTGTTGATATGACATTACTGTATGAGTGCTGGGTTAAAATCTCTGCATCTTTGAATTCGAACCAACAAGGGCTTTTCCAAAAATACCCTGAAGGTCTATATGACCACCTCTGCATATACGTAGTCTTGTCAAATAAATAATTAAAACAATATTAGAGGTAGACACATGAACACTTACATTTGTGCCAAAGTCCATGAGATTGTCCAGCATGTAGAGAAAGGTTGGTAGATGTGGCCCACTTAATTGGCAGTTGCCGTTCCTTGGCTCCTTATAGAGAGTGCTGCATAGGACCACCCCCTCCGATATAAGAAATGTGTTTGAGCATGAAAGCGAGTATTTTAATACTCTGTTCTGATTCAGTGCTGATTTTTTTGTGCTCCCTTGTGAGCGTTGAGAGTGAATGTATTTATTTGAATGAATATGTAATGTGAGAGGACCAATGGCGAAATATTGAGTACACAATTGACCAACAATTAGGTTAGCTATATAGGTGTAAAGAGTGATAGAGGAGTATTGAGTACTTCACCAACTTAGCTGAGTGAATGGTATGTAAATAGGAAAGAATTTAAGAGTGAATGAGAATAAGAATGGCCTAGCGGTTGAGATCCCAACATTGGTGGTAGGATAGATAAGACCAAGGTTTGACCTCGGTCTGCCAACACCCCGTGTGAGTGATTCTCGAGGCCGATAATTATTGTACTGTTATTATTTTATATTATAAAAAAGCTGAAATTACTGGCGGGCTGCAAGAAGTGATAAGTTGGCTCCACACACGCACGCCTGCATGCACTTCTGAGCATATATAAATCAATGTTCAGTAATGTAAGAAATATTGTGCTTATACATATGCAAGGGCCTACAAAAATGTACTCAAACATTTCTAAATTTAAAATTATTTTTTTCCGCATCATAGGGAGGGCATAACGTCCATCTACCCATTGGGTATCATAGAGGAGGGGTCAGAACCACTTAACAATAATTTTTTCAAATTATTCTCAAATCTCTAAGGGCTTTGCTGGAATTCGATGCCAGAACTACTAGCAGAGTTATGCACCCTAACAACTAAGACTACTCGCACTGATGTAACAAACACATAAAAAAGAAAAACATTTCCATAATTAAAATTAGATTTATTCCATCTAATCATTTGCAGTCAACAAAATATAGCTAATTACATTCTTGAATAATGATTGGAAAAGTTACCTACTCCAGATTTTACAAATAAAAGCCAATAAAGAAACATTTTTCTTTTAAGAGCGTCATTGATCAGATGTAGTCTGAAGGAGCAAGGTCTGGTGGTTGAGGTTAAAGCTGTTTTTCCATTTTGGTTTTAATAATTGGCCATTGTAGTTTTTATTAATTATTTTAGATCTCCTGTGTTGGTGTTTCCTTGCAGTGTGGGCCACTGTACCTGCATACCATGTTTTTTAAGGTACTGCTTGTCTCGATTATCTGAGAGAAAGTTTGTACTAGATAAAACAATTGGGTACACTCTGCCTTGTCCGACTGGCTGTAAGGACTCCCTTATTGCTGCCACTCAGCACTTTTTACTTATGAAAACGACTCCACAACTTGTAAGTTAAATTTAATTTTAAATTAGCCTTTAAACATTTGTTGTTTTGTTTATTTTTAAATAGTACGCGCAGTATCAAAGGTTTGGTGTGGAAGATTATGTCCTTCAAAATGGGGGTGTTTTATGCCCTCAGCCAAACTGTGGGAATGGCATATTCCCTGATCCTACTTGTGATTCTGTCAAGTGCAGTTCGTGCGGGTTCGTCTTCTGTAAAAAATGTCTTCAAGGAAATCACACGGGTGACTGTGATGAAGTACCTTCCACTCTGTCACTAATAGAAGGAGATTCATCTTACAAAATAGACCCATTAAAAGCCTCCCAAGTAAGATTATTTTCAAAACCATTTTATTTTTTTATTAAATACTTTTTTTTTAAGGCAAGATGGGATGAAGCGACAAAACTTACAATCCGGGTCAAAACGAAGCCCTGTCCAAAATGCAGAACTGCCACAGAAAGATCAGGTTATTTTTTTTAAAATAAATGATTTAGCTTAGAATGTATAATTTTAATACATTATTTGTAGGCGGTTGCATGCATATGGTCTGCTCAAGGTGCGATTTTGAATGGTGCTGGGTCTGCCAGATTGGATGGACCAGGGATTGCATGGGGAGCCATTGGTTTGGTTAAATATTGGCAATCAATTTAAGGCTTTCGATTTAATTAAAAATCTAATCACTATTTTGAAGGACAGTAGCCAAAATGACAGAAAAGAAAAAATCGGATGTCTTTCCAATTGGTTTTCCAGTCTGAAATGTATATTCGGTCTCGACTTTTAACATTTTTGCTATAAGCAGTAAGTTTTCAAATTTTTAAACTCACAATTGTAATTAATTTTTGTATATTGTCTGAATTTGAACTGTTTGAATTAGCATATATGTTATTTCAGAAATTACATTATAAATATAACAAAATTAATTAATAAAAAAAGTGAGGATAGATAGGTCAAAATGATTGGAAAAGACCTCACTACAGGTTCATGACCTCCCAGGCCACATGAAAACATTTCTCAATTAAATATTTTAGCTTGATCATCTCTGATCTGCCTTTTCGTACTCGTTTTGCCTGTCTGACATCCATCAAATTATGCTTTGTGTTTTGACAATTGTGTCTTTCTTTATATCTTTTTTGTAGTTTACTAACTTATAAAAGTGATATAGCTGACATAATAACACACTGAAGATTGCAAAATGAAAAAACAAGACCAGGATGATAGGCAGCAATGAAGCTATTGATAAAATAAACCTGCGGGGTAATAAACCAAGTTTTATCATCCACTGGACATTTATTTGCCATTCTCTGAGTAAGTTAACAATAAATTGCAGTTTATTACTTTAAATTTTGAAACCGTATAATTATTAATGCCATCGTCAATTAAACGGAAGTTAAAGATGTTTGAGGGGGTGTTGGTGGCTTGGTTAAGGGTCCCAGGTTTGAATCCAGCAACCCTTAATTTGAACCCTAACTTATAATTTGGCCCCCTCTCCATTAAAAAAAAGTGTATTTATGATTTTGTCAGAATTAACAAACACTGTCGGAAATGTATTACAAGAATTTGCTGAGAACTTAATTGTTTAAACAATCCTCTAATCTTCCTTCTTATTTCAATGTGGTATTATTTACTTCTTGCAATTTATGAACTTTTGAATTATTAATTTTTAGTTTAAATAAGCTAAATTTATTTATTTATTTGTAATTTATTTAAAAAAAGTTTTATTTTTAACGATATAGGACAAAATAAGGACTGATTGACAAATAAATTATAAAATAGTATAAAATCACAAATATTTTGGCCTTTATTTATAAAAATTTATTATTTTTTTAATATAAAAATGATAGAACAAATATTTTTACATACGTTTAATTTGTTTTATTTTCTCACATTGTGCAAAATCATATGTATTAATATTATGTACAAAAAATTACAATATAATTGTACTTTCAATTAAAGTCTGAGATCATGTTGACTTATTTGTGTAAATGTAAAGATTTTACAACTGATTGTTCTTTATAAATTTGTTACCTTCAGAATTTTTTCCGCTGTATTTTTTCGTCCATTTCCCATATGTTCCTTCAAAAGATTTAAGATTATGAAAACCATTTCAAATTTGCAGTTATATAATTTACCTTACCTTTTGACGTTAGAGTGGATTTTGGTAAAGGCGTGTATTTTCGTTTTAACTGTGGTGAAACCATTCCTTGATCAGGCTGAAAATAATAATAATAATTTCTATATGTATACAATATAATTTTGTACTATTTTACCTGTGGATGTGCAATGTTCATATATCTACCTCTAATGATCCCTTCAGATCTTTCATCTTTGTTTACTAATCTGGAATCTAAGAAACTAAGATTTGGCATATGGTAAAGAGTGTAATGCCTGAAAGAATTAAAAAAATAATAATAATAATTTCAGTTTAAAGTCAATCCTTTTTAAAAAGAACGGTTTAAAGTTGTACCGGTATCGCTGGTAATCATCATCATCCTTATCATTGTGTGAAACTGGGCTTGGGCATGCGGGATTTCCGAGTAAACTTAAATGCCTCAAAGTTGTCAGATTTTCTTTAACTTTTACAAGGAAACTTTGTAAATCTGTCAACTGAAAAATAAATTAATAAATGGAAACTAAACTAATGGCCCTTTGTTCATTACCTGATTATTGTTAATGGATAAAGTGTGGAGTGTAGGTAAAGGTGGAAACTCGATATCGTCCCCGAGCTGATTGTTATCGAGGACAAGAACTTCAAGATTGAGAAATTCTGACAAGCCAGTGAGACTTCTGAGAGAATTGTAACTGATGTCAAGACTAAAAGCCTTTTGTCCGTACATCCTCTGTAGGGTGATTGGTATCTTCTCTGCTCCTTGGCTGACATAATTTAACTAAAAAAATTGGAACTTGTCATTAAAAATCAGTGAATTCATTTCCTATTAAAACTTGATACCCAGCCCACATAAAAAGAGTATCAATTTCACATTTTAGATTAACAACAGTACAAGTTTTTCATTAGTAGTGAGGATAACGGATCAGTTCAAAAAACCAGAGTACCTTCGCTCTACAATATTATCACACCTATTGATTTCTATCACTACTGCTGTAAAAACACTGACGAAAGACAGAGAAATTTAAATTACTGTCTCCTATTGCAAAGACTGTTCCAACACCACCATTATTTTTTGAAGCTATTAATGTATGCAAAGGTAGCGTTTATGAATTTTTTCTTTAATTTGAAAAAAAATTCTTGTTCTGATATGATTTTTATTTCGGATTGAGCAGTTCAAAACATGTTTGCTGCTGGCTGAGGGTGGGGACAACCAGGTTGGAGTTAAGAAGGATAAATTCTTGTAAGAAAAAGGATTAATGGAAATAAAAAGGTTTTCTTTTGTCAAAATTAATTAAATCCATTTTGGATAACAATCTACAATGAGTTGAAAATATTTGCCGATCAGGGGATGAAAAAATTTTGCATCTTGAAGACTTTTGAGAAAATCTAAAGGGAGTTCACCACTTTCTGCTAATAAACTTTGAACAGGGCTGGAAGGGAAAAGCTTTCATAGTGATCCAAAACCCCTGTCAATTATACTTAACATTCTGTCGCTAGCAGTTACATGCATTTTCTCCACAATCCATTTTCGAACGAACCAGCTTTCTTTACTGATTCTAGTCATTGGTCCTGTCCCCCCCCCAGGAAATTGAGCTTACTTTTTCAAAATATTTATGGATTGAGCGCATTTTGTTTTTACCAATTTGATGTGCTTTGTCCGATTGGGACACCTGTCAAAAATCAAACCAGTTAGTTATTCATTATTGATGGGCAACAAATGTATGAACCTTGGTCTCCGCTTAGCAAAAAAGAACTAGAGCTTTTAGTGTGAACTTGAAACAAGAATTTTCCAGCCTTAATTTATTAGTTTCTTTTATAGCTGTAGGCACACACTGGTGTCTTTTTCCCTGCCAGAAAATCACCAAATCATCTGCATATAGCATTCACTCTTAACATTTTTATAATTAAAGCATTTTTGCATTAATATATATTTTAATTACTGTTGAATCAATTAATTGAATGTTAAAATATTGTACAGAGTGAGAACCCAATACACAAACTACTTTTTTGACTAATGATTTTTTTTCACTCTAACCCTCTCTGTTAATTATGTATGACTTAAATAATAAATCATTAGTATTAATTACCTATATTTTCTGAAATGACAAACATTTCAATGAAATAATGAATTTTAGTCTGATTTGTTTTAATGATATTTATATCCAATCTTTTTTCTGTTAATAGAATTTTAAAAAAAATATATTGCTTATAAATATTAGTTTTATATAAAAGTAATGTGTTAGTTGTACTTTTATAAATTAAAGAAATGAGCAAATCCAATTAAAAAATCAAAAAACATTAAATTATTATTTAATCCATTGTTACATTAATATATATTTTAATAACTTACAAATCTGTAAATTGATTGTGAAAATATTGTGAAGGGTAATGACCTATTCAGAAACTACTTTTATGTCTAATGATTTTTTTTCACCCACGTTTATCAGGCGAATTTGTTAATTATGTATAATGATTTAAATAATACATAATTAGTATTAGTTACATATATATTCTGAAATGATAACAACAGAAAATTTGCAATGAAAACAGAATTTTAGTTAAGTCTATGATATATCCAATCTTTTTTCCATTAAAGAATTTTGTTAAATTTTGTTTAAATGTATATTTCATATAAATATTAGTTTTGTATGAAAGTATTATGTTACTCATACTTTTGTAAAAAATGAGTAAATCAAATTTTAAAATAAATAAATATTACATTCATTTATGATTTTTATATTTAATGCATTATTATGCATATTTTAATAACTGATGAATCAATAAATTGAATGACAAAATGTAAAACTAATGATTTTTTTGTTACTAAAAAATTTTGGAAAATACTTTTTTTATGTTGTTTGCTTTTATAGTATGTATTTTCGTTTATAATATTTTACTTGAATAAGCAGGGCAAAAAAAAAAAAAAATCATTTAGTGATAGATTAAAATTTCACTGACAATTTATTATATCATTAAATATTTTTTCCAGTGTTTTGGAGAATTTTCTTTCAAACCATCATAAATAAATATTTTTTAATTGAAACTCGAATTTCTGATCTCATTTAATTTAATTTATATTAAAATAAGCATGTTGTAATTAATATAATGATAAAAAAATATCTAGTTTGAAATAAACAAAATACGAGTGTCTTTTTTTAGGATGTATTATGTAATTAGATAATAGATATTTAGATAATTAGTTACCCGTTAAAATAATATTAAAGAAAGCTGATTCTTAAGAAAATATTTTTATAAATAATGAGTTTTTCTGTAGAGTTTAATTTTACTCTTTTTTTTAATATTTAATGTTTTATTATTATTACTAGCTATTAAAAATCAATATAAAATTCATTATTAAAAGATTATATGAGATGAAAAATTTAACTAAAATTTGCTTTTTTAATAAAATTTTCATTATTTATAAATGCCCAAATACACGTGAGAGTATGCTTTTAACTTTAAAGTAATATAGTGGTTCAATAATGAGCTTATATTTTTTTTAAATTATGTAACATATTTCTTACACAACCATCCTTGAAATTTATTATAGACATGCTTCAAAACGTCAAGAAGTTTGCCTCTTTTTTCTAGGAAAATTTGAAATTTCGAGCGATGGGTCAGCGCGACGGCTGCTTCTGCAAAGTGCAAAGCGACGAACGGCAGCCTCTGCAGCTATCCAATCCGACACATCAACATCTACAGATCTGCTTTTAATTTTAATCACATCCGCATCGATGAAGGGGACGAGGACGACGGATCGACTCGGCCCAGTTCAAAATCGATATCGGTTTTGTTTTCATGTTTACTGTTCCCTTCTGACAGTTTTCCAGTTTTGACAGATTTGCTTATATTTTTTTCCCCGAAAATTTAATATTTTAAATCTCCTGATGAAATGGTCCGCCGTAGGATTCGCCACTAATAAACAAATGGGAAATGTTTTGGCCTGTTTTTACACCAAAAGTTGGCTTAGCGTTTTAAATAAGGTTGTAATATTTATACTTTATTTTTAACTCTTAACTTGCCTTCAATGAATTTATTGATTCATTATCAATATTATTAACAGTCTGGGTTTCTTTGACACTTTTTCACAAATTATTATTATTTATAATAGAAACAATAAGAAACTCAGACTTATCTCGTCCCTTGTAGACTAGTTACCATGGAGGCAATGTAATGATTCTAAATATTCCTTTCTCTTTATTATTTTTTTTAATTTAAACCCTTTAAACATTAAAAAAAACTATTTCACACTATTCATAAAATACAGATACTTTCATCAAGTTGGAAATGTTAATTAATTCATGTATATGAATTGATAAAAATTGTTATCTTTTAATTTTTCCTATGGCAAACTATAGTTAAAAATGAATCCATATATGTAAATTATCTAAGGTCTGGTTAAGTGAAAAAAAACTAGTGTTACGAGAGGGATTCGAACCCACGACCTTCGCCTAAATATGCTACTGTTCTAATCACTTATCACAATAGCTCATTAAATAAAAAGTATAATTAATTACTATAATTTAAAAAAAAATTGCATGTTAATGTTTAAATGATTATTTTTATTAGTAAATTATGATTTTAAATGAAAATTAAGGTTTAAACCCTATTTTGTAGTTTTACAAAAATTAAAATTACGGTGGAGTCACTTGTCACGATAGCTCGAGTGGTTAGAGCAAAGTGTATTTAGGCGAAGGTCGTAGGTTCAAATCCCTCACGTGACACTAGCTTTTGCAGCTTGACCAAGACAATAGATAAAAAATATAATTAATTAATATATTTAAAAAAATACATGTTAATTTTACATGATTATTTTTATTAGTAATTAAATTATGATTTTAAATAAAAATTAAGGTTTAAACCATGTTTGTAGTTTTACAAAAATTAAAATTATGTTGGAGTGAGTACATCAAATAATTGGAAAGGATGGTTCATCTCAAAAACTGTAATTAATTTATATGCTTATTGTTATTTCCCTCTATGGATTTTTATTTATAATTTGATCCTTACCTAACATCATGATCTGTCAGACATGTTTCGGTTAGGCCAACCCTTTATTTTATTTATGCATTTGTTTATTTTTTAATTACACATTCTTTGTTAAAATTTCTAAAATCAGTGTAGTTCTTTTATCTTAGACTATTTTTTCCTTGATGCAGCATTACAGCATACCAAAGACGCACAAAAGGGGCATCTGTCTGAGGTTAAGAGGACAGTTTAGCTATCTCTTTACTTTGGTTCTTCTGAGAAATGTGAATTGTCTATTATCCACACTCCTCACTGGAACTTGTTTCATTGAGAAACCATTGTATCCACTCTAAACCCCCCTGTTCAAGTCATTAATACATAGGGATAAAAGGGGCGGCCACAAGGCCTTCTGAACCTCGACTTGAGTAGATCTATTGTGCTTCAGGTTGTTAATTAAACTCCATAGCCTACCCTCCTTAGATCTTGGATCATCCAGCCGTACCTCTTCTAGTTGCAAGAATCCGAAACTACAAAGACCTTCATTCAACATTCAAAAACATAAAATATTTCCTACTGTCTCCTCTTCTTCCTGGCAGTATATACACAGTGTTTCTTCTGTCTGTACTCCTATCCGGTGCATGTGCTTCTTAGGTGGCAGTGCCCTGTCAGGAGTTCGACCATAATCCTGATTTGGTTACGGTTCCAGTAATTTAAGTTTTACAGATGCCCCTTCTATGAATCTCTTCATGTGCCTCATACCTCGGGTATTGATCCACAATGTTTTGACAGAGTACCATCCTTTTCAATTTTTTAGTTTTGTAAGTGTTAAAACTTAGTTAATTAGTTTTATAATTTTTTCCATCTATAAAATAATAATAATAAATATGTTTGGTTTACAGGCGTTTGCCATTTGGTATGCATTGCCCAAGATGATTGTCATCCCGAAGAACACAGGACAGTCAAAAATGCTCTTGTTCCGAGTATAACGTGCTTATCACCCCATTCAAATATGGATGATAATATAAATGGGTCGGAGAAACTTGAAGAACGTACGTGTGAAAGTACAAACTGTACTGTCGGCGATGGAAATATGGTGAAAACTGACACTTTAAATCATGACAAATATAAAATACTTTCAACTGATGATACTCAGATGGAAGAATCTGTTGACTGTGTGAAGTCTGAAGAATCAGAACAAATATTAATAAGTAAAAATACATCTGCACACATAATAAATGACAGAAACAGTGACAGTCGTGACAGTATAACTGAAAAAAATTGCATGAGCTTGGAATTGACAATGAAAAATAACGAAGACTGTACAGAGGATAAATCTTTTTTGAAAACATCTGTAAATCAATCATCAATTAAGTTGAAAGATGATAGTAATATTAAGGCTGAAAGTATGGAAGGGACAGAAGAATCAGATTTAAAAAGTCTTGATGATGGTGCAGAGTATAATACAAAATCTTCAGAAACTTCATGTAAAAAAGGTTTAAATGATGAAGATAAAGTAATTAGAGCTGCAGATGGAGAAACAAACGAAGAGGAAGATGGTGTGACTGATAAAAAATTGAATTGTTTCAGATGTGGTGTTAAATACCCAAATCATTCTGAATTATACACCCATGTGAGAACTCATTATGGAAAAAAAGTCTACGTCTGTAATTACAAATGTGGTGATGCTATGAATGTTACTGAACATTTGGAAATGCATACGGAAATTGCTATTGGTGCATCAAAGAATAGGAAATTTGTATGTATGGAGTGTGGTTATGTATGTCAAGCATCGCACAACATGATAGTTCACATGAGATGTCATACAGGCAGAAAGCCTTTTAAATGTTCCATCTGTGAGTACAGCTGTAAAACAAGATTCTGTCTAAAAAGGCATGAACAGATCCACGATAGAGACAATCATCGCAGATCTGATGAGGGTCTGGATCAAAATATGGAAGCTGTAAAGCCTTACAGATGTTCACTGTGCAGTTTTTCTAGTTCTAGGAAAAATTCTCTCAAATCGCACTTTTTATCGCATGGATTGCGAGATCCGACGAACATTTATGGAAACAAAACCCCAAAAAGGGGTAAGAAAAAAAAGAGGTTTGCTTGCAAAGAATGCGACTATGTTTGTGCAAATGAAAGTACCTTGGTTATACATATACGAACACACACTGGTGAAAAGCCATTCGCTTGTGATCTTTGCAGTTACAGAGGGTCGACAATTTTTATATTAAGGCGCCACAGGAGAATCCATACAGGTGAAAGACCTTTTGCTTGTGATGGGTGCGATTATACTTGCACCGATGCTAACAGCTTAAAACTCCATAGAAGAACACACACAGGAGAGAAGCCATTTTCTTGTAAATTGTGTGATTACAAATCTGCCAGGTCTACGTCGTTGAAAATCCACATGAGAACACACACTGGAGAGAAACCGTACGGCTGTACATTTTGCGATTACAGAAGTGCAAACCGGAGTGGCTTGAGGTCACACATGATGTCGCATACAGGAGAAAAACCATTTTCCTGCGATGTCTGTGATTACAAGTGTTCTTCATCAGGCTCTTTGAAACGTCACGCCAACATACACCTTCAAGAAGCTCCATCTACCTGTGCCATTTGTGGCTTCGTCTGCCCATCGTACAATAGCCTCAGAAGGCACATGAAGAACCATGTAACAGAAAAGTTGCCTTTAGTCTGTCCTGAGTTTGAGTGTGAATTTACCAGTTTTAATTTGTTTGACATGAAAAAGCATTTGAAAACTCATCAGAACAGCGGAAGTCTCGCTTGTCACATATGTGGTCTTGTTTGTCAACATGCCTCGGCTCTGAGCGATCACTTGCAAAGGGTTCATTCTTTCCCCACTGAAATCATTCCACGTCGGATGGTGCTAGAATGCGACAAATGCAATTTTAAAACTCTCAGCGAAGGAGACCTGAGAACTCACATAATGCACCATATCAGTGAAAAATCATTTGCTTCTATTTTAAAACCAGAAATAAAACTAGAAGTCGACCCTTAACTCACCATTACAATTTGTTTTAGCTCACACTAATATCAAAACAATTATAAAGTAATGATTTTTTTTAAATTTCAGTTTTTACTTGTAAATAAATTTATGAAATGTAAATTAGAAGAATTTGCTTGTTTTTTGTTTTGTTTTTTAATTTTTAAAACTTTTAGCTCTTTTACTCTTTTGTTCACACAAGCTTAATATTTTGTCTAAGTCATTGTGCAACAAGTTAGGTGACACTCATTTCCCTGGAGTACAAATTTTATTTATATTGTTGTTTTATAACTGTTAATAATAAAAATAGAAAAATATATTTTAAGTTTTATTGTTACTTAAAAACCCTTTACTCATTTATGCCATATATGACTATTTCCTTTATAAAAAAAATTGATGTGTCAATTGGCATAGTGTTACTTGCCATAAATTTTCAATAAAAACCAAACTCGAAAAAATTGTACAGGCTTGCATTTGAAATTAATGTTTATTAGAATGTCTTAAAGTATATCTCTTGTCTATTTTTTCAGCAGCTTGAAAGTTTTCATTTATTTCAGCTTCAATTAAAAGTTTAGAAAGTAAATAATGAATTTTCTTAACTTAGTGTAATAATTATCAAGGCAGATTTTCATCTTAAACTATTAATGACCAATCTAGCATGGCAGTATAGGCAAGAAATGTTATATTGACAAACAATAACCATTTAAATAATTTTACAAATAATGTCTTTTTAGAAGAATTAACTGTTTTCTCTTTTTGTAAATAATGGTAGTACTCATAGATTTGTTATTTACAAATTGTTTGTTGTAAAAAATGTGTATCGACATGCCCCAACTTTATTACTTCTAATAAGTTTTTTCTTGTTTGTAAACAATCCGTGATAACTTTTAAGGTGTCAGAGTTCATACCATTGCCAGGCAAATAGTATGGACCCCAAGTTAGACAATTCTTGCAGCCACATATAAAATAACATGTATTGATAGATTGAAACTGGATTTTTATTGAAAAATGCAATAGGTTTAGTTGTATTTCATTATTTGGGTTGGAAACAGTATTAAAACTTTTTTTTTTTTAAATCGTAATATCCTCTGATTTGTAAGGTTGTAAACCAGTCAAAATACCTAATAATAAACTCACACCTGACCTTACTGTTAAGTCTGGTGTTCCTCAAGGTGCAATTTTAGGACCCTTATTGTTTTCAATTTTAATCAACGACCTCCCTCCCATCTTGTTTAAATTGCTCCAAATTTCACTTATTTGCTGACGATACCCAAATCTATGTCTCCCTCATTTTATTCTGATTCCTTTCAACTCATTAACCAAGACCTTTCTAGCTTGGCTAATTGGGCTTCAAACAATGGTCTCAAACTTAACCCGCTCAAATCCCAATCGACATTACTTTTGATGGTTATATTAGTTACTTTGTAAGTAACTTTTAATACCAGATTATCTTGGGATATTATTTAGGCTTTGTTGCTAGAAGGGTGAATGTGACTTTAAATTCATTTTGGAAATATAGTTTTATGTTTCTGACTCTAAAACTTAGGACTCGTCAAAACTTATTTTCCCTTTTTACTTCTACTAAAAAAATTGTAATAATTTTTAAAGATTACAGACAATTTGTATTAAGTTAATGAAGAAGAGAGCATATCTATGATGTGCACACGGGTTCATCGTTGGTATTAATTTATTTGATTACCTTCCGATCATGTAATTTAATTATTTAAAAAATTAGCTCTGCCCACCATATTTTTTCTTTATATTCTATTTTAATTCTTCTTGTAGTTTAAATATTATAAAGAAAACCTGCATCATAGATTCAAATCTATGAACGATTAATTTAAAGTTGCTGGGGTGTGTCTGTGGAATTCTCTTCCGCGGCCCACCCCCTTTATGCATTCAGGCTTTCAACTTTTTTGCGAACAGTCCTTGCTTTTATCAAACTCTTATCTTGTGGCTAGTCTCTTGTTTATTAATTATTCCTTGCATTATATTTTGTAACCTTTTTGTTATTTATTTTTCTACTCACTGTTAAGGGGCCAAGCCCTATTGTGAATTTTTTTTCTTAATTATATTTCTATTTTTATTTTCAATACTTTAGGACAAATCTTTAGGCATTTTTCCAGATGAATACGAGCTGTTTTGACTGAATTTTGCCTTAACACAAAAGGGAAAAGTTTCTATTTGGTTTGGAAACAGTTTTAAATGGAATTTAATGTTTACACCCAGAAACGGCCTGAAGAAGCAAGATAAGGACTAGGTGCAATAGAAACTTTTCATCCATTTTGAAATGTTTTTCTTATCTATATTGACGACATCAGCTGGCCAATTTTTTATTGAAACTATACCTATGTTCACTCACTCGCAATGCTCTCGAGGACAACGCACGGTGGTGCAATGACAGAGCAGTACTGATCCATGGTTTCAAGTGCGTTCAAGTTTTTTCATCTCAATTTTTAATTGTTCAATATATTCCATTTGTCTTAATCTAATCTGATTACTAATAAAACAATACTCAAGTGACAGAATTGCAAATAGGAAAAAACGAGGTATAATTTGGTCTTTACTTGATGGTCTCTGAATATATGTATATACACACTGATATTCACACATAAATACTCTGAATTCAGCGGCCCTTCATTCGAACCTGACACATGCATCTGAGGGTCCATAAAGCCTTGTAGTTAAAATACCCTCGGAAAAAAATGTAAATCCCGTTTGTGGTCGATTGAATTTTGAAAGAGTGATTAGCATTTTCAGTTTTCCATGACAGACTTTTTGAGTGATCGGCCTCAATAAGATTTCATAATGCTCTGTTTCTGATTTTTTGGTTGCTTTGTGTATACATCCTGTTCAAACTACACTTCTAAATTGTTTAAACTACATCAACAATTTATGATCATCAAGTCTTCTTCATATTAAATTAGTTTTGCTTTCATTTAGATATAAGCTGGTTGTATTATATAGACCACGGTGGTCGAGTGGTTAACTCATCTGACTCGTTTTTGCTATGCTAATGCTAGCGGTTCAGGGTTTGAATCCTAGCAGAGCACATGAAATTTTAATTGAAATGAATATTGTAAAGTGGTTTGACCCCTTGTCCGCACACCCAACACGTAGGTTAGATGTTAAGTCCTCCTATATAACAGTAATTTGGAAAAGTATTTGAAATAAATTAAAGAGAACATTAAGCAAAATTGCATCTAATTTTATTTATATTACATTATTCAATTAGTTAAGTCTTTGACTTGTGATTTATATATACAATTAAAAAAATTACTTATAAATATAATTTATTTTTATTTATAATGTACTTCCTAAAAATGTAGCTCTAATCATAACAAATGCATATATTATTTCATAGTATAATTCATAATTTTATTTTATTTTTAAATTTTAATATATATATCTTTTTTTTTTCAAGAGAAAGGAATGTTTTCCACAATTAAACATGTAAAATAACAAAATTAAACAGCCTAAGTTACAAAATGATAATGACAAATTACTTACAAATGAGCTACAGCTGACTTACAAAATGAGATATACGAACTAATTAATAGAATGAATAGATAATTTTGTGATGACTAAAGAAAAACTCTTGGAAAACAAAAAAACTTTTTTTTTTGAAGAGCGTATCAATCTCCTCCAAGAGAAAATTGTAATAATTTTTTTTGATAATTAAATTCAAACTTGTTTTAAATTTCTTTGTCCATCTTAAAAAAAGTCTAGAAAAGAGTGAGCAAAATTTTTGTTTATTTTTTCCTAAAAAATATTTTTTACTATTTGATCACTCAAAAATGTGAGTGAGGTATAATACAATTTCTCTTATTATAACATTTATTTTTTAAAAATTTTATTCTACAAAAAAAGTGATCCTTTCCCTTTCTAAATATGGCAAAATTTTACAGATTCTACAAAAAAATTGATTTTTGATTATTTTTAGAACTAAATTGTCAATTTATTAAAAGTTATGTTAAAAAAAAGCTTTAAAGTGATATTTTCAAAGTTCATGGTGACTAACGTTTTGGCTTTATAAATATATTTTTGTTTATGATCTTACTGTAAAACAGTCAATTTTTTTTAAGTCACATTTTTCTTATTTACAAGGAAGGAAAGGACAATAGAAGAAGGGCTCTTCGGAGGGCTTTGGTTGAAATTATTTTGTGAAACATGCAGCAATACGCTTGAAAGTGGAGGATTTTTTTTTTCCAGCATCCGAAAGAGCATTATCACAGTTACCCGTTTTATTTATATACACACATTTGCAGTTATTTCAGAAATACACACCATAGGAATACAGAGAAAATGCCCCAAGTATGGTGTTTTGCAGATGACAAAATATAACAACTTGGTAATTCCTCTTTGAAAAGTTTTGAAATCTCAGAATATTTTTTATTTCTTTTTTATTTAAAAATTCCCCTTGAATTTTATTGAATCTTGAAACGGTATCAAGTATTCTTTAAAAACAAAAATGGTATTCCAGAATCATTCTTAATCTAAGTAATTGCAACTTGACTAGCTCAGATGGTTTTTAGGAAATAATATATTCGTTGCAAGTAAAAAAAAAAAAAATGCTAAGTGTGAATTGTTCTAAACTTTCAACAAAACCATTGCATTGTCAGTAATTTAATAAAGAAATAATAAAGAATCTTAATAATAAAGAAAATTTAACCACTTGTTTTGCATTTGAATTCTACTTTGGAAAAAAGAGTGATCTGAAGAATCCGGAAAAATGAGCTTTGAAAATATTCTGAGATTTCGAGTCGTCTTGTTCCGTTAGAGTTGAGCGAGAAGAGGGCGATGAGGGTGAAATGCTGTCGCTTTCCATCACCCTCAGTTCCCCTAATCAGACAAGATCGACCGGTTCGAGTGAGTCGGCCAGTGCCTCGCCGCCATTGCTTGTAAAGCCTTGCTGAACAATTTCAATCGAATCGAAGAAACGAGAGGTTGCACCATCCACAGCACCTTCGGTCTCGGTGTCTTTCCTGTCGTCATTAGGCTCTAAGGAGTCGCTATGGGCCTCGGCACAACTTTCTAGCGAGTCAGCCTCTACTGCCTGAAACACATTTTGTAACCATTTACTATATATCTGATATTTTAGAAGAATAAGATCAGGTAAAATGCTTGATGAAAAAAAATAATTACTGTTAAATTGGCGTCTGGGGTAGTGGCAACCTCTTGTCTTGGTTGCTATGGAGACGGTGAAGAAATTTTCAGCCAGTTACCAATAGCTGCAAATCTGTTATAAAGGACTTTTCCCTCATTTTGGTTGTTAGGAGGCGGTGAAAGGTTAGTGTCTTGAGCAACCTGAATCTTCCTTGGCTTCAGTACTGGAGAGGTTTTTTGATTGCCGTTCAGGTTTGCAGAAGCTGCACGAGCTTTATTTAAAGAATTAGGTGGAGCCGACGGTGATGATTTAGCCTTGAGTGGAATCCTAGAAGGTTTCTGCTTTCTTCTAGACGGTGTACCATGAGCAGATTCTGTACTCGAGTTGTCCTCTGCGGTCGTGTGGTCAGACAATTCCACAGACGTAGAGCTGCGGTTGGTAGTCGAATTATCTATGGCCATGCAAGGTGCCTGCTTCTCTAAAATTCTCACTCTAGCCCTCGTGCCCTCAAGTTCTATGCTCTTTTCCTCCAACTATAAAACAACAATTATGTTAATAATATCAAATAAATCTTAAACAATAAATTTCATTATGAACTTACTTGAAACCTTAAATCTTCATTTTCTTCTTTAAACTTTTCTAATTGCTGTGTTAGAGCTGTTTTTACCTTAGCAAGTTTTTCTAGTTTTCTGTGAACAATCTACAAAGATAAAGAATGTTGTAATATGCTACTTTAGAAGTTCTTTAAAATTACTGAAATTAAGAGAAGTGATGTTGCGCCTTGAAGTTTCAGAGTATAACGTTTTTAAAAATAGGGATTTGTACACAGTCAAATCAACCCTGGATTTTTTTTCTTTTTTTTAGATAAAAAACCCATTTGTTAGTATGTTGGGTTGGAATCTCGGGATATATACATTCCCTGACTCAGTACATAAAGAAATAAAAAACTAAACAGAACTTGTGGCAGAGATTACCGGGAGGCTGGTAAACTTCCTTATGAACATAGAAGGAGAAACACTCTCCCTACTGAGCAAAAACCACTTCCCAGGAGCAGAAATAATCCAAGAAGGACTCTTTGAGCACTCAAACCAAAAATACCTACAAATGAAGAGTGGGAGGAGCTGGCAATCATAGTACAACCAAAAACCATAAGCTGGGCTTTTGACAAGTTTCGCCTATATAATGAGCCGTGAGTGGATGGAATCTACCCATTGCTATTACAAAAAGGACAAGAAATCATCATGATCCTCCCTCAAAGAGAGAAAATTCGTTGTTGCTCAAACATTAGTGCTGTTTTGCAAATTATTGAAAAATTCTATTTTTTTATTTTTCGGCGATTGTCATGGCAAGATCACCTGCTGGCAGTGGCACTCCGAGAAACCGAGGTAAAGGGTATCCTGATCCCGTTTTCCTTCACCGTCCTGACCCTTGACTTTCCCCCTTTGAATAATTGTGGAGCTTTGAGGAGTCGGCTGGAAGATTAGTTTTCTTTATTTTATTTTCTTTTTATTTTCAATTTTTAAACATTTGATTTTCTAAACAATACAGTTCGCTTGCTCGTTCACATTGGCAGAAAGAACAAACCACTCAGTGAGCGACAATTTGTATAACAACCAGGGAGCCCACACACTTGGATGTCCTGTGTGACGACATAACCAAGTCCATAGAAAAAGCAGTGACGCTCTTCATAGATATAGAGGGAACTTTCAACAATGCAATCACAGCCTGTTGGTATTTATATAAAGCAATTACCAACAGGGCAGTCTCGGAAAAGGACTACCAATGGATGGAAGAGAGCCTAAAGAACAGGATAACTGTATCTATCTTGGGCAGTGCAACCACTCGGGTTAAGACAAGGGGGGGTTCTCTCACCTCTACTGTTGACAACACTGGTTGATGAACTACAAATATTGGAACAAAAAAGATTCTACTGTCTAGGCTAAGCAGACGACCTTGCTCTATTGCTAAAAGGCCGTCATGCAGACATCATGGTGGACTGTGTACAACGAGCTCTCAACCTGGTAAAAAGATGGTGTAAATGGGAGGAGCTATCTATTAACACCCCTCCCCCGCAAAACCATAATGATTCCATTCACAAGGAAGAGGACGATTGGAAACTTAAAAATTCCAATCCCCAACACATCACCGATTCCATTCTCCAAGGAAACCAAATATCTGGGGATATCTGCTCAAATGAAGTTCACATATAATTAAAACTAATCAGTGAGCCAAAATGACCTGGGGTAGTGCAGAAGGCTTTGCACCAAAACTGGGGATAAACCCCAAAAATTATCTTTTTTGTTTTTTGAGTGGTGTCATTTTTTCAATGGCAGCCTCAACTTGCCGAGAGTTTGATGTCTTAACCACTCGGCTACTGCGGTCTCCAAAATGACCCTATAGTTGTAAACCTATGTCTTAAAACAAATGTTGACATATGGGCTAATATGTGATGGATTTTTCAAAGCGAAGCTTGTATCAGTGTCACTGGAAGTATGAGTTCAATGCCAACTGCAGCATAAAGGTGATAAACCTTCCACTGCTCCATATTTTAATTCAAGCAGAAGCCACAGCAGCAGCTCAGCTAACATAAACGGACAACCATCTGCAAGGATAGGTCAATAAACAATAGAAACTAAGGGAGGCATGTCAATTGATGCCACTACTCAAAAATAAAACTTTACATCAAGTACCAAGTACTCATACCAGAACGGGAAGATTGGGCTAAAGGAGACCTCTAAAGGCAAATTCTTCCTGATGCAATGACAGTTCAAAAACTGATAAGGGCATGGTAGCTGGAATCTTCAGGATGAATCTGAACACCCAACTGACTTTAAAATTAGGTAAATATGCTAGTTTTTCAGTCTGAGTAGCAATAAGCATTGCGCCAGAAAAATAAAAAGGAGGAACACCTTCCCGGAAGATATCCTGATTCACAATTAAGCTGGCCAGTGAGTTATAAAAATAGAGGAGCCCAATATATCTATTTAGGCCGAGGTGCAGAAGACCCTGTGGCTGCTGAGGTACTACAGCGATGAGTCTTTGTGTCAATGTTTTAACTACTAAAATACAAGTATTAATTAATTTAGCTTTTATTAACTTTTATTTTAATTTATGCATAACTCAAAACAAAATGGGGTGTTTGGAATTATTAATTAAATGTTGGAAATAATGGCCTTCATTATAACTCGCATGTCGAAGAACGAGCTACATAATGGTACAAAGAGAAAAATAGACCTATTGAAGTGTTATTACATGGCTGAATTTTTGTTATTCACCTTACAATAGGGTATTGCTCAATTTTTTAGCGTAACATCAAGCAACACCGTACTTACAGTACAATGTACACGTAAAGCAATTACCTGGTTTTGATGTGTGGTAGTGATCAAGTGCCTTTGAAGTTCTAGTACATTTTTTTCTTTGAGAATGGCTGCAGTGACCTCCCTGTCAGGGATGACTCCTGCCGGGCAAGGGATAATATCACCTGGCGACGAGGACAGGACGCCGTCCAGTCTTCCCAGGTTTCTATGAGGGGGTGTTGAGGGGTAATTTGTTGTAGTAACTCCGGTTGCAGTAGAGCCTAAAGCCTCCTCCAGTCTTTTCTTTTGATCTAAGAGATCAGCTACTCTCCTGGACATGCTCTGATACTCCTCTGCCCTTGCAGCATTTTCTGCTTCCATTTCTGTTATTCTTTCAAGAAGCAATTCTTTCTCCTATAAAAATAATAACGATAAGAAAATGTTTTTTATAGTTTAAAACTATTCATCACTTTACCTGTATCAGCCTTTGGACTTCTTCTTTGTCGCTAGGAGACTCAAGATCTGATAGACTTCTTGACCGGTTATGGTTCGTAGGTGAACAGGTACCTTTCATGGATTCGACTTCCATGCGCAGCTTCGTACCCTTGGACTGGATGAGTTCCAGAAGGCACCAGAGTTCGTCGACTTCTTCTTCCTCCATAGTTTTCTTGGAACCAGAAGACTCTGCGGTGCAGAAGCCTGAGTCTTGCACGGCGATTACGGAACAGCCTTTAGACCTAGAGTTTGACCTAGACCTCGGCGGTTCTTCTTTCAATTTCCTTCTGACCCTAACTCCCGGCTCCCAACGGCCGCCTACACTGCCTCCAGCGCTTCCTCCGTTGCTGCTATTTCCCACCCCTCCATGAGATCTCAACTTGCCTTTCAACTGGGGAAAAGTCTCAATAACAACATCTCGGAACTCAAGAAGAGCGCCCACTTCATTTTGCAGTTCCTAAATAGAAAAAAAAAAAAATTAAACTTAGCACCTAAATAATGAATGATTTTTTTAAAACTTACATGTAGGGCTAAAATGGATTTATTTATATCCTGACCAAGATGCTGGAAATGAGGGGATGTTCCTCCTCCATCATCCCCCACACCATTGCCCCTTATATCCATCACATCTCCGCTTTGAGGATCCGTCTAAAATCAAAAAGGTTTCCTATTAGTAAAATAAAATTTCATAAAAACTTATTTATTATTAAAAGCTATTTATTATTTGACTTGATATCTTTGTTCTTGCTAGAATAATGCTAAATAAACTTTTGTACAAGAAATATTTGCAGGAAAATGCGAGTGAATATAAATAAAGAATAATTCAAGAATAATTTGGGAAATTTTATGATTAAGGCTGGCTTTGTCATATTTTTAATGCCCATAGATAACCAGGGTCTTTCCACAGGAAGCCGGACAAAAACGTCTCCCCCATCCTTTCCCATGGTGTACCAAGAAATAGAACAAAAGAGCTAATTGAAAATTAAAATTCATGGAAAGTACGGCCTTGAACCCGGAACCAAACGGCCGGCGGAGGCTTTATAGTGGATCATACAACGTGAAAAATAACGGGGTTACGAGACTTGCTTGGATAAGTGTGCCAATGGGCCAGGGAAGAAGGACTTACGACCGACGGCGAAGCCCGTAGGTACTTAAGTAAAAGTTGAAGAAATTTGATTTGATCTTGAGATCATATTAGTTTATGATTTTTTTTAAATTTATTGTATTCTGATTGCATTGTTCAAGTTATTTTTGTAAAAAAAAAAATATATTTTCCATTGTCTAATATTTCAAATGTGTCATAAAAATTGCGAAACATTGTGGCGAGGTCAACCATCGGCGGTAATATAGAAATTATGAAAAAAGGGGATAGTTTATGTTTCTTGCCGGCCGGATGACGGAAGCATGTTTGGAGAATTTACCAGGGTGGCGGACAGAGAATATACGACTCAGAGTTCATGATTTTTTTTTTAATTTTGGGCCAAGTTCGGGCTTAATGTCTTCATCAGGCAAAACATTCCAGAAGGAACAAAATAGGAATAACAATTTCTAGACATTTTGTTCCTTCTAGAATGTTTCGCCTGACGAAGGCAGTAAGCCCCAAACATCGCCAAAAATAAAAAAAAGTCATGAACTACTGAGTGTTCTTTATCTGGCAAAACTTCAAAAGCAAGTTCCTGACAAAAGTGAATAGGTTAACGAAAAAAACGCACAGGCCAAATATTGAACTCGGTTTAATGGCCAAACGCAAAAACCAGTCAGATTAGGCAGACCAAGAATCCTGATTTACATTTTAATAGAATAATTAATTTTTTTTTCGGAGTTTCGGACTTATTGCCTTCATCAGGCAAACCATTCTATAAGGAACAAAATGGCGATGTTTCAGATTTATTTTCTTCATCAGGCAAAACATTCTAGAAGGAACAAAATATAAATAACAATTTCTAAATATTTTGTTCCTTCTGGAATGTTTTGACTGATGAAGGACTACAGTAAGTCCGAATCACCCCAAAAATTAAAAAAAAAGTAATGGACTGCTCGTTGTTCATACTCTGCCTGCCACCATGGCAAAAGAGGATAGGTTGACGAAAAAACGCACAGGCCAAATACTGAACTCGGCGTAATGGCCAAACGCAAAAATCAGCAAGAATAGGCAGACCAGGATGATCCGATAAGAACCAAAAGTAGGACGACCCATCGACTATGAGCCTAACTCTTACATCATCACACCATTAATGATTGTTGAATTTGTAAGGATGGCGGACAGAGAAGGAACAACTCAGCAGTTCATGATTTTTTTTATTTTTGGGGCGTTTCGGACTTATTGCCTTCATCAGCCAAACATTCTAGAGAATACAAAATGGCAATGTTTCGGATTTATTGCCTTCTTCTGGCAAAACATTCTAGAAGGAACAAAATGTTTAGAAATTGTTCTTTCTAGAATTTTTTGCCTGAAGAAGGAATACAATAAGTTCGAAACGTCGACAAAAATTAAAAAAGTAATGAAACCCTCAGTTGTTCACACTATGCCTGCCACCATGGCAAAAGGGGATAGGTTGACGAAAAAACACACAGGCCAAATACTGAACTCGGGCCAAACGCAAAAACCAGTAAGAACAGTCATACCAGGATGATCCGACAGGAAATCCTGATTTACATTTCTTCTACATTCTACATAATTAATTATTTATGCGTTGATCGATTTTTTAAGGTTATCCCTGCCTCTGATGTGAATCATTTGAAACTTAGCTGGTATTTTTTGCGATTATTTATTTTCTTTAATGAAGTAAAGATTTCTGTAAAGTAGAGGTTTGGACGTGAAGTCATAAGCCAAAATGACTTCATTCCAAGGGTACACTTCTCACTATCACACTTGCTAAACGTTCAAACTTGGCCCACTGTTTCATTTTAATTATTTTTAATTTCATTTTAATTATTTAAATAAAAAAAACGATCTTTTCACAGCCCAGGAGACGGATAGGAATTAAATTTCCCGAATGAAACAGGACGCAGATTTAATCCTATTCGCCACAGATCGGCGGACTTCCGTTTCTCCCAGGGTCCGGCCTTCAAAAAGACATGGGAGCTTCCGGGGCTAGACGTCATACCCTTGGCCAAAATATTCGCACTGTGCAACTCTGTTTAATTATATTTAAATCATAATTTGGATTGGAAAAAATATAAAATAGTATAATCTTTCCTATGATTCTTATTATAAAATATTTTAAACAAATTTATTTTTTTATATTTTCCTCTGTAAAGTTTTTTTAAAATATTATTAATAGGGTGAGTCATAAAAAATGACCGTTTTTCTTGCTAATTTAAAAATAATTTTATTTTGTCACTTTTTTTGATATTCAAAGTTATACCATTGTGTTCTATGGTTTGTTGCCATCTCGAAGCCAGGTGTTGGATTCCTTCACAATACCACTCTTTGGGTTTTGAACCCAAGAATTCTGCAACTCTATTTTGAACCTCATCCAGAGAATCAAAAGTTTTCCCATTGAAGATAATGTGTCATGGACCGGAACAGATGGTAGACGGAAGGTGCTAAGTCTGGACTGTAAGCAGGGTGACCGTTCAATTCTGTAATTTTTTTGCTTCGTGTAACGAGAAGTGGTCGGGGGTTATCTTGTGGAGTAGTATAAAACGTTCACTTCTGGGACCACCTCCCCCCTCTCCTCCACCTTCTTAGGAGATACTGGGACCACCTCCCCCACTCCTCCATAGTAAGGTGGAATAGTGGGGGGAGGTGGCCCCAGCATTTCCAAATAAGGTGGAGGAGTGGGGGGAGGTGGCCCCAGCATTTCCAAAGAAGGTGGAGGAGTGGGGGGAGGTGGTCCAGAAGTGACCATTTTATACTACTTTGTTAAAAAAAAAACCCGATATCTATTTACTAATCCTGGGTAAAGCTGGGTCAAAACATCATTCATTTTTTGAAACTGCTCACAAAAAAAGTTTTGTATCAATGGTTCGACATTTTAGAATGAACTACTAATTAATTATGCCTTCGTAATTCCAAAATACAGAGAGCATTGGCTATTTGTCAAATTGCCCTTTTTTAGTGACTGGAAGAGCAGGCTGATTTCAGTCTAGCCATTGTTTCTCGGTCTTGGTTTCTCCAATATACTTTTTATCTACACTATTCTTTTGATGAACCAAAGGTTATTTGGGTTTTTTCAAAAGACGATGACAAATTTCTACTCGGCGGCTTACTCAATGATCAAATCATGAGGTACTTAATGAGCGATACACCTTCCTCGAGTTATGCAGTCCATGATTTATGTAGATTGGGGAACTCCAAGCGCTTTTACCAATGAGTGCTTGAGTACTTCTTTTCATTGGGTCTGCCTCAACAGTCCCGCAGTGCTTCCTCATCGAATGATGATTATCGACCAGAAGCCCTTCAAACTTCTGGAACCATCTACGCACCGTCCGTTCAGAGAGAGCATCCTCTTCAAATTGGGTTGTTTCGACGGCGTTTCTAGTAATAGCGTAATATGATCACAATTTAACATTTTACCATCGTGTTCTTTAACCAAATTCTAAGACAAAATTGAATGCAAGAATAAATTTTTACACATTTATTTAGTACAGTCTACGGATTAAAGTGGTATAAAATCTAATTGGTTTGGAAACCAAATAAATCCGATAGGGGATTACAATTTCATCATCTTAAAAAAAATGAAATCGGTCGTTTTTTTTATGACACCGTATTAAAATAAGTAAACCAATACTAAAATTCACGAACAAGGCCGGTATGGTGTAACAGAGCAGCTCTGTGTACTTATCCACTCAACAGGCCTGAAGTATTTTTAAGGTTTAAACCCCAATTAGCACACTAACAACAGCCCGGCAATCTGTTGAAAAATCCTACAGCCGTTTCCACTTTCATTTTGTCAAGGGCTCTCTGGAGCCATAATACGCTTTATTCTTTGTCGTTCGTCCAATATTGTCTGAATTGTTTGGAAGTAGGACCTTTCCCATGGTTAACATTGCAACACGGGCTCAGGACCTTGCCCAACTGGTTCGTTGAAAGAAAACAATTAATCACAGAAATATTTTTCTTTCTTTTCTTGTAATCATTTCGGCCTGTTAACTTCAAATTTCATATGTGCGTTTTCCTTAAAATAACTGTAATTTTTCTTTTCTACTGTTATTCACTTTGTAATCCTGGTTTTCTTTCGTCTCATTGGGTTTATTGAATTTTTAATAAAAAAATTCTACAAGAAGATAATAGAGAAATAGAAAAGAGAACGGAAAAGAAGTTCATAAAAAGTTATGCTAAAACTTAAAAACTGTAGGTACAAGGAGGTTATTACGCTCTTGTAGGCTGTTATGTCGATAGATTCTCAGGCGGTAAGTCAGGTAATGAGAAAAAATATAAAAGAGATGGTTCAGAGACAAAATTAAGCTCATGATTTTGTAACCGGGGGAAGAAAACGTTGCGTAAGATGACCGTTGGCCAGCGGAAAGCTCTTCAGCCGGGCCGACCGTTTCAGCATAATTACATACCGTCTATCAAGAAGGGCTCGAATTAACAAGAAAACAAGAGGGAGGAAGATTATCTTTAAAAAAAAGTTACACAATAAGTTAATTGATAATTTGCAACACAGTAAGCGCAAGGTTCGATTCGAAAACTGCAGCAATTGAAAAGTTGTGTAAGTGTGTCGTGATCAATAGGGCTTAATGTTAACAACGAGGATTGAAAAAGTTTACCGTGTTATGTCAAACGGAAACCTATTTAGCCCTCTAGATCGCGTGATTAAATCCGTAAATTTGTATTCGGATCAATTGAATAAAGCATATTGGGATTTGACGAAAAGCAGACGTACTTCGAGACGTGAAGACGTCGCTTCCACTCAGAACAGGAAGTCGTGAGCAGTTTCGATATGCGGCCAATTGCGCAACGTTTTCATTTCTGTCTCAACCGTTTCTTCAATTTTCTTATAATATCCTTCTGTCATTATTGCCCAACGGGTATCATCACTTTCTAAGCAAGGCGATGATCAAAAGTCATCGACTTTAGTATCTGATATTCAGAAAGTCAAAATTAAGCAACACGCCGGCATATTTAAGAAATTGGTTTGAATTAATGCATCAAAACAGTGAATGGATATATTTAAAACAAAATTTATCCTTACGACACATTCAGAATTCTTAAAATAAAATATCAATTTGGCACTATTAGAAAGGTTTAAAGCCCTTCGGCTTTCAATTGTTTCTTTTTTCATCTTGAACGGGTTTATATTAAAATCGAACTAGCACGAGATAAACTACAGAACGTAGGAGGAAAAACATAGTAAAAAAACTCCGCTGGGCAATCTATAAAAATAGGGAGCAAGGAAGTGGTGAGTGAGGGAACGCGAAAGAAAGGGGTAAGTGAGTGAGAAAAATAGAAAGAAAACGTGAATGACAGGGAAAGAGAGAGGAGAGAGAAGGGGGTAATCGAGTGAATGAATAAATTCACATTTGCATTTTCATGCTTGAGTGATGAGTGATTGTGATAGGAGGAGCGAGAAGAGAATTAAGGAATAAGTGAGTGAGCAAGTGATTGCGTGGATGATGAGAGTTTGAGAGAGAGAGAGGAGAGAGAGGAGAGAGGAGAGAGGAGAGAGGAGAGAGGAGAGAGAGAGAGAGAGAGAGAGAGAGAGAGAGAGAGAGAGAGAGAGTGATAGAATGAGTGAGAGATAGAGAGAGAGGGGGGGTAAGTGAAATGGAGAAGGGGGAATGAATGAATACAGGAGTGAGCGAGCAGTGAATGAGTGAGTTTAAAAGAGAAAGAAAGTGAGTGAATAAATGAATGAGTGTGTTCTGTTTTAATAATGTTATACATTTATTTATTTATTTTTGTTAAACTATTTTCAAGGTATGCCAATACTTACAAATGTGGTGAAATTTTTATTATTATTATTTAATTTTTTTAGACAAACTACTTTGCTTGTTTTGTTTTGTGTGTTCTTCATTATTTTATAATTAACTTTAGTTAGAAAATCAATTAAGACTACTCTCATAAAATAAAGTGAAAAGCCTCCAGGTTAGATCTAGGTTTCATTAATTTTGATCCGGCCCATCGATTCTGATCGACGATTAAAAAAAATGAACTAAACAAACATTTAAAGCTGATTTGATCACAGACCAAATAATTGTTAATAAACTTTCTTGAAAGCCAATTGATTCATAGGCAAAGTTTTAAAATGTTTTGCCTTGCGACATCCAACGTTTGTGTTTTTCGTCTGTTACTTTTTCCTTCTGAGCCCAGGGTAAAGACGTAACCGGAAGAGCAGAATTTCGGGTCAACTTAGTTAAAACGAAAAAAAGAAAGAAGCTATTTTCGGAAAAAATTCGATCCTTGACTTTCACCCCTTTCATAACACCTCATAACCGAATCAGAGGTCGGGACTCGCTGAGATGTTCGCAAAATGAAAGGGCCATCAACCCTCGTGGACAATTTAACTAAGTGCGCACTAAAATGAAAATCGACTAAGTTTTATAACGTTCCTTCCCCGACCTCTTTTTCAACGGTGGAAAGAAACAAATGAGATAAAAAATGCGCTCGATAAAAAAGTAGAACTGTAAAGATAAATCATAGACCGGATTGGCAGAGCTCTCACCTAATAGGACTATTATCTATAGATGGTCCTCGGAGGAACTTAATAGCAGGAGAGGTATCATCCGATTAAGATTAGGCCATGCGAGGGAAACTTATATTTTGGGCTGGTGGGTGTTCAGCATAGAGAAAGGTTGCACGATATGTTCATTCATTGGTGTCCTTCGCCTTGCCAACCGATGAGAATTATGGTTGAGCAGGACAGCGAGTATTTGGGACCCCTGTGTGTATCCCCAGGAGGCAACATGGTTGTTTTATTGAATGTAGTACTGATAATTGTTCAATTCGTAAGGAGCTGTCAAGAATGAGGTTTTTTTCATTTTTTTGCCGACGTATCGACCTTTATTCGGATCATCTTCAGGGCATAAAGTGTGGTGCTATTCTTGTGTGTCATATTGGTTTTGTGTGAAAGTGTTGTGAGTGTCGTGACAAAACCAATATTACACAAGAATAGCATCACATTTTATGCCCTGAAGATGACCCGAATAAAGGTCGAAACGTCGGCAAAAAAATGAAAAAGTTGTTTTTCTAAACTACCTCATTCTTGACGGCTCGGGTCACTACGAAACACACTATTGATAGTTTTCTGTCCACTAGTGAATATTGAGAATAACGTATTTATTGGCGTGAACGTGCAGTGTAAGTGGCGATGGCGTAATATTGATATTGAATCATCGACATTCAATTAGGTTTGTTATAATAGTAAAGAGTGATGAGGAATATCGAGTACTCCACCACCCTGAGTGAATGGCATGTAATAGGAAAGAATGTACATGTGAACGGGTTTGGGATCTAGAAACTAATTACTTTAGGGGATGAAATTGACCCATGGATATTCCATGGAACCCAACCTCGCATGGATAGACCGAGATATGACCCCAGACCTCTAAGATGGGTGAGATTCTCGAGACCTGACGGTAATTTATTGTAAATTACAAAAGCTGGAATCGCCCATGCTACTTAACTATACCTGCTTATGTGTTTGTACATTCATGTGCAGATTTGAGCATAAAATCATATAGCGAGACATTTTTTAATACTGCATGTACCTCAGCACATACACTCCATCATTTTCAAACTGGCAAAATATAAACTTTAAACTTACAATATAACAAAAGTCATAAAAAAAAACAGTTGTTGGATATTCTACGCAGGAAAAGAAAAGTTTTTTATTCGTGTTTAACTGTAAGTCAGAAATAAGGCGTAAATAATAAAGAAGTGGAGAAATCAGACTTGTTAAGGAGATAAGCGTGGAGTGATAAAGTTTATGACCCAATCCTTGATTATCAGTACAATTGAAGTGACTTGACTTTCCCTTGACTTAAGAACGTATTAAACTGTTACAATCCGATTCACTTTCGATTTTTCAATGAGCATGCTTTTAGTTTTCATTGAACAAAAATCCACGTCTGTTCAATCTTTTCGTTGGACCCGTTTAAATTCACATTTTCAACCGGCGGTAGCAACCTTCGGCAGCAATTTGGCTCGCAATTACTTCGCTTTTTGTTGGATCTGGTTCCTCGGGACCGGCCGAAGCCGTAATCTAGTTCAATGGAGTAAAGTCGGTGATTTTCATTTTCCATAGGCCGGATGCCACTGCCTAAAGGTGGACAAATAACCGGAACTGGTCGGCATTAAACGGTTCCGCATCATGAGTTCTCATCCTCCCTTCCTCTGATGCACTTGCCGGATCGATGTTGATACAAAACATAAACTCATATAACTCCTATTCAAAATGACGAAAATAAAAGTCGAATCTCTCTAATAAATGCAATCTGTCAGACGCATAAATGCGACTCTCCAAAATTTTGACTGTATTTTTTAGACCCATAAAAATATTTTTCTGAAAATCAAATAAGAAACGTCAAAGGACCAAGTTAAATAAGATTACACCACGAGGTCATTCTCATTGTTACTAAACGGTTCGTAATTGGACAAGAACAAAAAGATAAGAATAGAAACTAAGATTTTCCAAGACAAAACTTTTACAAAGACAGACTATCCCTACACCAACTTTGAAGTTGATGCTTGATTTGAGCTTACATGTATGATTTAATTGATTATATCAATAATGTATTTCATATACGTTGATAATAATTTGATGTTTTTACACAAAATATTCATGGAGTTAACTTATAAAAAGGTTTGATTTTTAACAATGTTTCAGTGAAAAATACGTCCTCATGTTAATCCAAACACACACACACAAAAAAAAATAAATTTGGTGAACTAGGTTCCTAGCTCGTTCAAAATATTTGCTGCGTCACCAGTAAATATTTGGGCCTTGCGTTGTCAAACTTTTCATTGCCAGTTATTAATTATCTATTAAACTGATTACACGGCTATTGATCAATACAGTCAAAAATTAATCGATTATTGACTATTTTTATGGATAGCATGCCTAGACGTTGACTAAGTCATTTTATTGTCTACCTTAACTTTTTTTTATTGAATGGCAATTAGTGATTTTTATTGGCAGATTGCTTCTATAAATCATTTAATTTTACTCTCCTTCTCGAAAGTTTCTTTCTGATAGAATGATCAATGATAAGGACATTATTTTAATACGAAAAAGAATTCTGGTGGAAAAGTTAGCACAGCACCAACAATTTTTACCAAGTCGCTAATAAATTTCACTAAATATTTTTGTTTTTATTTGGTAAATACCTGCCAAACTGTTTTTTTTTCTTAAATAATCATTCTTGGAAAGAAAATTGAGTGAGATGCGAGGAGATTAAAAAATAAATAAATGAACACTTGTTTCCTATAAAATGTTTCACTAAATATTTTCGGCTTTTATTCCATAAATTTAAATAATTAATTATTCTTGTTGTGTATTGTGTTTTTAAAGGGAATTTAGTGAGTTGGCCCAGCCCAACTGCCATTGTCCCTGCCTCGTCACCAATAAAAAAATGTCGCCTTAACATTGTCATTTTGGAACACAAATTTGTTCTATTTCTAATTGCTTTAAAGACTGATCTTTAAGTCCATAAATTTCTGAGAAGCTGTATTAATTTGTTAAATATTTTGTTAAAATAAATTGACATGCGAAGGGAGAATATGAGGATTAGGTAGTGCTTCCTCGCCAACCGACTACCTTTACAGCATCACCAGTAAAATTTTCTGGGGTCTGCGTTGTCAAACGTAAATTTAATCAATTATTGACTTTTTTCAGTGTCGGCATGTAATGATAAACAAGACCTTAAATTAATACGGAAAACAAAAAACAAAAAAATCTGGTGGATAAGTTAGCACCTCCCAGCCCAACTGCAGCCATCTTTGCCGAGTCGCCAATAAATCCCGTTAATTATTTTCGGTTTTTATGAAACAAATTCCTGCCCAATTATTTTTTTTCTTAAACAATTATCCTTCTAAAGAAAACTTAGTGAGATACTTAACGCCTTAACATCGTCACTTTGGAACACAAATTTGTTCTATTTCTAATAGTTTTAAAGACTGATCTTTCAGTCCATAAATTTCTGAGAAGGTGAATTAATTTCTTAAATATTTTGTTAAAATAAATTTACATGCGAAGCGAGAATATGAGGATTAGGCAGAGCTTCCTAGCCAACCAACTACCTTTGCAGCGTCACCAGTAAAAATTTCTGGGGCCTTGCGTTGTCAGACGTAAAACTGCCAGTTATTAATTATCTTTGAAACTGATTACAAAGTTATTGATCAAAATCAGCGTATTAATCAATTACTGACTGATTAATTATTAAAAGCTTTATTAATTTCTTAAATATTAAAAAAAAAACTTGGCTTCCCCGCCAACCATCTTTGCCGTGTCACTAATAAAATATGTGATTTTGTGTAGTAGCGTGGAAAAGCTATAATTCACATACCAAATATTTTTTGGCTTATGATTGGCCTAAGCATCCAGTATTTAATTTCTACAGTATATTTTTGTTAAAATAACATAAAGCTTTTATCAATGGGGATTTGTAGAAAAGACTTAAAAATTTATCGCGTTTTTCGTCACAATTTGTAAGCTTTTAAGAGTGATCAGAAAATCGATATTGCCGCGAAAGAAAATAAATCCATTCCAATTCAGTAATGTTTTTTCTTGGCACTAGATGATCGAATTGGGAACGGTATTTAACGTAATTGACGGTTTTATTTCGTCAGACAGAAGCACACAGTAATTTCTTCCAATCTTACCAAATGCGTTGCATGATCTTTCTCGTAGCACGCTCTTGAAAGTGGTTAATGATGGTTAATTTTTCTTTACCCATCATCGCCACCGAACTGTATTGTTTACTATTAACGGTAATCCCCCCCCCAGGTCATTAATCTTTAAGGAAATAGTTATCGACACTTCGAAATAGACTCACAAACAGAAATATGGTCTTCTAAATTTTCTCTAATCAGCGAGCAATTTTTACAAACTAATACTACTAATGAGAAGAGAAAGTAACATAAAAACAAACTGGTCGATCTCAAATCTTTTTTTATGTAAAAATTATTACTGATTTATCAAGTTTTCAATGCTTCATAGGATTATTTGATGGATTTTCTTAACTGGACATGTTGAATAAAGTTTTTAGCAATTCAAGCAGTTCTAATATGAAGGCGTATTCATAACTGACATAACTAAGTCCACCGAGAAGTATTTACAAGTTCTTACTTCAGTACCCCCCCCCCCCCAATTTTATCAAAAGTACTTGTCGCATTGGCGTGATGCGACTCGAAAGTGGAATACAACAGGAAGTCGATCAACTTTACACGGATATTAAACAAGCTATAAGACTTTTATAAATTTCAGGGCAAATTAACAACCTATGACATAAGTAAGAGATGTTTCCTGAAAAAGTAGAAAATCCACGGATAACAAGCCGTCGAGCCGAGTCGTTTTTCCACTTTTATATAAACAAATAAATTGCGAATAATATAGAGAAAAACTTCTGAAGCCTAGGTGTGAGCAGCGGACCTTGAATAGCACGGTTTTCTACCGCTTTCACTGTGAGCGACCGTCGGCATTTTGAAAAGTACAAGAAAGTACGGGAGCCCGTAGTTCTCTTTTAACATTAATTTTTTTTAAAGACCTAATTCCGTTTACTGACTTACTAAAGGGCCATTATATCACTCTGAGGCCTTTCTACTTTCGTTTATTAGCGGGCGTCTTCCTCATCCTATTGTCACGTCTAGCGATAAGACCACTCTCACAACCTAGAACACTATGAGTTTATAATTTATTCTGACCGGTTAGATTAACATTAAAATTGTCGTTTTTGCCTTTGTTCCACGTAAAACCGGTTTGCGCCACTATCTTTTGTAAGACACTTTCCAAGTGTACAAGCGAAAGACTGGTTCATAATTTATATATAAATATAAACATTTTTTCAAATTTAAATAGTGAGAGACAGAAAAAGCTAGAAGGGAAGGAAGGCGAGATAAGAGAGCGCGCGCGAGGGAGAGAAGGGGGCGTGAGTGAATAAATAATGGAGAGTTAATGCTTGCGTGATGAGTGATTGCGGTAGGAGTAGAAAGAAGTGAATGAATGAATAAGTGAGTGGAAAGGGGTAAGAAAACGTGAATGAGCGAGTGAGTGAGAGAGAGAAGAGAGAGAGAAGAGAGAGAGAGAGAGAGAGAGAGAGAGAGAGAGAGAGAGAAGAGGGAAGTGAATGAATGAATACAGGAGCAAGTGAATGCGTGGATGTTGAATGAGACAGGAGAGAGAGAGAGAGAGAGAGAGAGAGAGAGAGAGAGAGAGAGAGAGAGAGAGAGAGAGAGAGAGAGAGAGAGAGAGAGAGAGAGAGAGAGAGAGAGAGAGAGAGAGAGAGAGAGAGAGAGAGAGAGAAAGAGAGAGTGAGAGAAAAGGGGGAAGTGAATGAATGAACACAGGAATAATCTAATGCTTGAGTGATGGGGAAAATTCATTAATTAATGAATAAGTGAGTGAGCAAGAAGAAGAGAAGAATAAGAGAGAGAAAGAAAGAGAAAAGGAGGAAGTGAATGAATGAATGAACACAGGAATAATCTAATGCTTGAGTGATGGGGAAAATTCATTAATTAATGAATAAGTCAGTGAGCAAGAAGAAGAGAAGAATAAGAGAGAAAGAGAGAGAAAGAAAGAAAGAAAGAAAGAAAGAGAAAAAAAGAGAGAGAGAGAGAGAGAGAGAGAGAAGAGGGAGGATCAGGTATACAGGTTTAGTAACAAAACAAAAAGTACAACAGTAAAGAAAATTAAGATTAAAATGGGCTAGATGTTTTTAAAATTCGACTCCACTGTTTTGTACCCCAATCCTCACTGAAATCTGAAAGCACTAGGAAAATTAACCATTATCAGTCGTCGAATGGTCAAAAGTGGATTCCTGTACAATAATAAATTTCGGTAGCCATTCTTGGGGAAAGCCAAAGATCCAGGTATCCTTTCATAATGAACTTCTAGACGGAAATAGACGTTCAATTCGTTTAAACGCTATTTCGAAGTCGGCCAAGTGAATGTACGACTGTAAATGAGTTTTACATTATGGAAAAAGGCATACAAATCTTTTTCCAGCTTCGTGCTTTATAGGCAACCAAGCCAAAATAGTTTCATGATACTTTGCCATATTTGTAAGCATAATAATAAACTGAAGGAAAGTTTTCATGGCCCAAAAGATAATAAAAGATAGTATGTATGGATTTTTCGATAAAGAAAGTTTTTAAGATTGAAACTACATTTTACTATGGGGAAATTATCGACAGTAAAAACGGCCTATTTTTATTAGCTAGAGGTAGTCTTTGCCACCAAATTTCAGCAGAGTTGTCGAACATTCTTTCGAACTTTACACCACAAACTTTTGTTTGAAACGAGTGGAAGACTACGTTGAACGAGTTTATAGATGAAAGGCTGAAAAGTTTTAGTTAAGGATGGCATAATTGAGTTACAAAGTTCTCGGAAAGACGGCGGGAAGTTGAGTATAAAAAGTACAATCACGGATTAATCGAATCACTCCTCCGGACAATAGTTCTGACACGACTAGCCGGAAAAACATGGTATGACATCATCAAGATACGATATCACTTGCATGTTCCAGTTTCTCGAGCTCGTTCCGAAGGTCTTCAGATTATCCGTCTCACTCCCCTGCAGGTCAGAACCCCCGGAGGATCGAGGATCACGAGCAATTTAAAAAGTTAGAAGGGTCACGCGATTCATCCGAGCCTGTTCTGATCGATTTGGCACTGAAACGATACCAAGTCACCGCCTTACACAGACCTTGGAGAAGAAACGATCAGGCCGCCACATCCGCAATGCGCCCGTGTTATACAGAGAAAAAGAGAAGACAGCCTAAGGTCAATCATCATGGGAAAGGGGTAATTTCAATACGCAGTTTTGAGGACTAGAGAAAAACCAAACCGCCCACTTCTTCATTATGTGATCACTTCTTGTGTGCTTATGCAAAGTCAATTTCTTTTATTTGCCTTCACCCAATTACCCAACATTATTCGCCTTCCCGTGTATTAGAAACGTATTATTACCTATGAAACGAAATGAACCATAAAAACTGGATAATTTAAACAAAGAATCACCTTAAAGTAGGCATAATCAAAATATTCCAGGAGGTATAAACCATGTTGGGAGTAATTCGACAAAAATTTATAAACAAACAGTTAATGTTTTTTTTAAGATTCACAAGCCTGTCTTATCGGACTTGTTTAATGTACAAACACAAAGAACGATTGTTATAAATTGTAATATTTTGAAAAGTTTTGACTCGAAACGGATTTATCAATATAAAAATACCTAGCTGAACTTTATTTTAACTTAATTCAACTTGGAAAATATTTCCATGTAGTTTGATCTTCTAGGATAATCCTATCCTTGTCTGGCCATTTTCGCCCGTTTTTTCTTCCGGAATTTAAACATATTTTCTTATTTTGAAAACTATACAAATTTCACAAACTTATCCAAAGAGTGAGAGAAAAAAGTAGAGAGAGAAAAAAAAGAGAAAGAGAGAAGGAGAGAGAGCCAGGCAAACAGGTACACAAAGAATGAGAGAAAAGAGTGAGTCAGGGGGAAGGGGAAGAGAAGGAGACATAGGAAGAAAAGGATAGAGAAGACGAGAACAAACACAAAGAACGATTGTTAAAAATTGTTACATTTTGAAAAGCTGTCATCACATAAGCTCAATTTTATTTTAACTTAATTCAACTTGGAAAATAATTACATTCAGCTTTATCTTATAGGAAAATCCTTGTCTGGCCATTTTCGCCCGTTTTGTCTGCCGGTGTTTCACAATATTTTGAAAAATATATAAATGTTACAAATATATACAAAAAGTGAGAGGAGAAAGAGAGAGAAGTAGGAAGGGAGAAGGAGATAGTACTGGGGGAAAAGGGAAATAAATAAATAAATAAAGAAAGAAAGAAAGAAAGAGAGAGAGAGAGAGAGAGAGAGAGAGAGCAATAAAGAAAGGAAGAATGAATGAAAGAGAGAAGGCGGTGAGAGATTGATACGATTGAGGGAGAAGGGCGGAAAGAGAAGAGAGAGAAGAAGAACAACAAAATTTACTTAGAATAAGATTTTTGAAGAATAAAAATAAAATTTTCGCCGGTTTTGCTGCCGGTGTTTCACCATATTTTCTTATTTTGAAAACTGTACAAATTTTACAAATATATACCAAGAGTGAGAGGAGAAAGAGAGAGATGTAGGGAGGGAGAGAGCATAATAAAGAAAGGGAGAGAGAGCATAATAAAGAAAGGGAGAGAGAAGACTCGAGAGAGATTGACAGAAAGAGAAAGAAGAATAACAGAAGAAACATAAGAAAATGAACTTAGAATAAGATGAGGGTAGTATGAATGGGGCTCACAGGGGTTTCTAAAATTTTGTACATTTTTTATATACAACGGACACTTCTGATATAATAACGCATAGATCAACCACCGGAGAAGCCGAAAAGCCAAAACAGTACCGAGTGCCAAACCAGCAAGGATAGGCAGACAAGAATCACCATCAACCAACAGGTTCGCAGAATTTCATAATTAAATTATAGCTGAGAATGATTTATAATTTTCGTCATTGTGCCAGTCTCTTTGGAATATGTCTAGGACGAAATAAAGGTGATCGAGTTTCTAAACTGTTCTGCCGAAGGTGAATCAAGCCGTACAGATTTTTTTAAATGTACTTGTCGGACCAAGTTATTTGAACCAAGAATGTGAAATGTTTTCCTTTTTCTATATCGACATTTAATCAACTTAGTCAAGACATTGCGCAAATTGAAAAGGAAAAGAAAAACTTACGATTTCAGGCCGATTCGCCAAATAATCGGGACATATTAAAATATTTCAAATGGTGAACGTGCCGAGTTGCGAAATTGTAGGAAATCTCCAAGTGGGATAATCGGCGATATTTTGTACCTTCTAATTTTCTCGAAGGCACGTGAACTCGTTCGCGATCAAAGGAAATTAACATAGGGCCTTGAAACGACGAGACAAGACGGACCGATGAACATTTGGAAAAACACGATCTCGAGATGGCGAGTATACAAAACAAAACAGTATATACCTAAGATTTTACTTTTTTTTATTACGATCCGTCATTGCCTAAAGTTTTCGATATTATTTATGAGAAACTCAAAAGGGAAAAAAGCTTTATCGGTCGTCTGTATGAAAAATGAAAATGGAGGAGATTACGATATTTCAGGACTATTTGATTAAGATAACACAAATAAAACAAATTCCTTCGTAAGATTCCAAACACATAAGATTCCAAACACATAATTCACAATTACTCAACATCCCCCTGGATTAATTACAAATCAATAAAGTAAAGTGGGATTAATATGAAAACTAACTATGAAATTGTCCTACCCTTTCTCACGCTTAATCTTATCTGGCATATTTTTCGGGTAAAACAATAATAGTATAAAAATATTTAGTGGTCTGATTGATCAAATTATTTCTTTCAACTAAAATTATTCTTTATATGTAAGGTTTTGGTTGAAATGAAAAAGTTAGTGCCACGAGCGGGATTCGAACCTACGACTTCGGCACAGAGAGACGGAGAGACAAAGACCCTCGGATACAACACCCAACTGTTTTTCAAAAAAATTCAAAAGTCTTGAAATTTTTCTTTAACTTCCAAAAGGAATGTTTGTTCTTTTAGCCATCAGCATAATTATTTATCGTCCAATAATATATGTAGTGTGTTTTTTAAAAATTCCCATACGAAATAAATTCTGGATTCGGGTGTCTGGCATTTGGTAAAGGGTTAGGAGAAAAAACCGAGCCTAAACAAAAAAAAAAAAAACATCAAAAATTAACAAAAGGAAGAGTAGTTGTGAAACAAAGTCATGTGGTGAAAAATATAGACAAGCGTTCATGGAGACGATTTTTAAAGTTTCGCAACATCCTCGGGAGGATGTGTCGAAAGTTGTATAAAACACTTTACAACAAAGCTAAACGCCTCCGCTCTCGCAGAACGTTTTAAATTTTTTTTTAAAAAGTTCAATCCGTCATTATGAAAAAGAAGTTTTCTTTCCTCAACATTCGGACTAAATTTGCGTGAAAGTCGTGAATATTGCCTGAAATAAAGTTTTCGCTTGAAAGTGTTTGATGATAGAATGATAGCTTGAAATTTAAGTGGTAAAGAAAGGTAGAAATTGAACAATTTTTTTATTTTATTTTGAGGTTGCTATATGAAAGTTAAAAAATTATTATTGACCCAATTTTCCAGCCATGTTGAATTAAAAAAACAAAAAACAAAGATGGAGTAAAAGGAACCACAGAAAAATTTCCAAACCACAAATAAGTCTATAATATAAACTTTCTCTCGTGTATTTGTTTAAAAAAATCACGAATATTTCTGGCGGGCCTATTTCAATATTTTAATACAGACGAGGTACAGATATCGTGCCGAGTTGTTTACAACGGATCGGTCCTGGTCGAGATGATTTGTATAGATGATGATTCACGCGATCTCCTATGTGTTAAAAGTAGGGAGGATCGTGTCCAGTCACATGGGTCACGTTTATGCCGAACACGCTAACCAACCGACTCCTGAGGACACCAAGGTCGGAGAGAGAGAGAAAGAGAGAGAGATGAAGAAAAGGAGAGAGAATAAGAGAATGAGAAACAAAGAAAAAGAGAGATAGGGGAGAAAGGGAAAGGTATTTTGTCCAATAATTTTGCTCTTGTTGGATGTAGACAGAGGGGGAGAGAGAGAGGGGGAGAGAGAGGGAAAGAGAGAGGGAGGGAGGGAGAGAGAGGGAGAGAGAGAGAGAGAGAGAGAGAGAGAGAGAGAGAGAGAAAGAGAAGGAGAAGGAGAAAGAAAGGGAGAGAGAGAGAGAGAAGGGGGAAGTGAATGAATGAATTCAGGAGTAATCTATTGCTTGAGTGATTATGATAGTGCGAAGGGGAAAATTCATTAATTAATGAGTAATTGAATGCGTGGATGATAAGTGAGAGTGAGAGAGAGAAAATTAGGTAGGCAGACAGACAGACAGGTTTAGAAACAAAACAAAAAATCCAACATTAAAGAAAACTATTATTAATATGAGGTAGATTTTGAGAGAGAGAGGAGAGAGGAGAGAGAGGATGAGGAGAGAGAGAGAGAGAGAGAGAGAGAGAGAGAGAGAGAGAGAGAGAGAGAGAGAGAGAGAGAGAGAGAGAGAGAGAGAGAAGAGAAAGGGAATGAGGTATTTTGTCCAATAATTTTGCTCTTGTTGGATGTAGACAGAGGGGGTGAGAGAGAGAGAGAAAGAACAGGAGAGAGAATAAGAGAATGAGAAACAAAGGAACAAACAAAGAAAGAGAGAGAATAAGAGAAGAGAAAGGGAATGAGGTATTTTGTCCAATAATTTTGCTCTTGTTGGATGTAGACAGAGGGGGAGAGAGAGAGAGAGAGAGAGAGAGAGAAAGAACAGGAGAGAGAATAAGAGAAGGAGAAACAAATAAAGAAAAGAAGAGAGAGAGAGAGAGAGAGAGAGAGAGAGAGAAGAGAAAGGGAATGAGGTATTTTGTCCAATAATTTTGCCCTTGTTGGATGTAGACAGAGGGGGAGAGAGNTTTTTCGCACTTTAATCGGTAGGCATTGTTGGCAAAGCCTTGTAAACATGTGGAGCATTTGGAAGACATGTTGCCGCAATGACTGCTCGAACTGAACTGTTCCGAGAAACAAACAAACAAACAAAGAAAAAGAGAGAGAGAGAGAGAGAAGAAGAAGAAGAAGAAAAGGAGAGTGAATAAGAGAAGGAGAAACAAAGATGGAGAGGAAGAAAATGAGAGAGAATACGAGAAGGAGAAACAAAAAACAAACAAAAAAAAAGAGAGAGAGGAGAAAGGAAATGAGGATTTTTGTCCAATAATTTTGCTTTTGTAAATCCAACAAAAAATAAATTCTGGATTTGGGACCTACATTTTGTAAAAGGTAAGAGGGTGGCTAACGAAAAAAAATCGATTGATTGAAAGCATTTGATTCGATTGAAAGCAATATGAAACAAAGAGAACAGAGCAGAGAGAGAGAAGGAGTGAAACAGACAGACACGCAGAAACAACCTTTGACTATTTCAGTCTTTTAAAAAGTTTTACTTGAAATTTTAATTATAAATAACCGAGATAATGTTTCAATTTTGTACGAAACCCTGATGTGTAGAAATAATGACGCTTATCTAAACCTCAACCGCTAAACTCTACAAAGACAATGGAATAATTTACGTCGTTAAGGCGCTTTGCCTGGAAAATAAAGTTTCATATCCAATAACTCGGCCAAAATAGGGTTTTCTTTAGGTACAGATCTCTTTTGATAGTGTTACGCTTAGTGCATTTTTTATGCTATTCCCATGGATAGTGTTACTGAGGCTAAAGAAAATGGTTACGAGTCAGACAATTGTTTATGAGAGGCTGATATCTTATTTTATAAAAATACAGCTTGTTATCCAATACAAGTGGGATAATATTGAAATTGATTTCCCTTCCAGACTCTTGATTAGCATTTTATGTATAACGAGAGGACCGCAAGGCGTAAAGATGAGACGGTTATATAAAAAGTATGACCCATTTCTGGTAATTAAAGGGGAAAAGTGTACTGTGCTAGAAAGGGCGGCAGATCGCGTGGGAAAGATGGTTGAAATCAACCGGGGAATGTTACCCAAGTGAGAAAATTTGTTTCCTATTTTAATATTGTTTTTCTAGCTGAATTTAGTCAATGGCCTGATGATACGGTTTTCCGAAAAGGTAGGTATCTTGAAAAATTATTATTACAATCAACGGCTTGATAACTTGGATACTATTAGGCGTAAAAAAAAAAGATAGTGCACTTATTGTCGCAACACTTAAATCACAGACATTTCTAACGTATTACTTAAAACTGCCTCCTCTAACCACAAAAACAATAATTGACCAAATAACATCTTTCAATGAATTAATCTTTATATAAGGTATTGATTGATATAAAAAATTCACTGTCACGAGCGAGATTCGAACCCACGACCTTCGGCTAAATACACCGCTGCTCTACCACTTGAGCTAAAGTGACTTCGATCCACTCGGACACCAACTTCCCATCTCAACCCAACCTTTCGAATTTTCCCTCCTTTTTGCCATTTAAAAAAAAAATACCCTGAAAGTGTTTCTTTAAACAATTATCCTCCATCCTCTGCAATTAACGAGTAGTTGTGGTTTATTATAGTCAAATTATGATTAATAAAGAGATTATCCAAAACCTATTGTTATCAAAAATTAGCAAAACGATTAAGTAGCATTTGGAATAATTAGAAGTTCAAAATAATATTATCAATTTTCTGAAAACGATTTAATAAATTTCGTGTGAGTGGGAGTGAGTGAGTGAGTGTGTGTGTGTGTGTGTGTGTGTGTGTGTGTGTGTCTACCTATTTATCTATCTATACACATATCCATTTATATATCCATATATTTACCTATTCATCTATCTATCCACCTACATATCTACCCATCCACATATCTAGCTCTTCGCGTTGCTATTTCTCTTTACCTATCTATCCACTTTTTTTTTTTTTTTTTTTATTGGCCTTATGATCTTGCATATTAGCTATGGTACGGACTTGTGTGTTCAAATTGGGGGTTATCCGGAAAAAAGGGCCAGTGGCGACGGTGGGAATCGAACCCACGACCGCGGTGTGAGATTCTCTCTTGCTAACCACTCGGCTACCGCGGTCCCCATCTATCCACCTATCCATCTACCTATTTATCGATCTATCCACATATCTATCTATATACCCATTGTCTACTCATCTATCTATTTATAATATATCCAACTATCTTATCTATCTATCCACCTATATACTTACCCATCCACCTATCTATCACTTCACGTTGCCTTCTATCCACCTATCATACATTGATCCCACCAATCTACTATTTATCTATCAACCTTTCTGTCTCCCCTTGTACATTAATATATCTATCTACTCACCTATCTATCAATCTATCCACCTAATTATCTATCCGTCCACCTATCTATTTATCTATCTGTATATCCAAGTATTTATCTATCCACCTATCCATCAATATATATACCTTTTTATCGATCTATCCACATATCTATCTATACATCCATATGTTTACCCACTTATCTGTCTACTCATCTATCTATTTATAATATATCCATCTATCTTATCTATCCATCTATATACCTACCCATCCACCTATCTATCACTTCACGTTGCTATCGATCCACCTATCCTACATTGATCCCGCCAATCTACTATTTATCCTTTTACAGCCATCTATCTATTCACCTGCCTATCCATCTATCCACCTAATTATCTATCCGTCCACCTATCTATTTATCTATCTGTCTGTATATCCACGTATTTACCTATACACATATCTATCTATATATCCATATATTTACCCACCTATTCATCTACTCATCTATTTATATTATATCCAACTATTTTATCTACCTATCCACCTATCTACCCATGTACATATCTACCTCTTAACGTTGCTATTTATCTTTGTCTTGTATCTCTTTGCCCTTCACTCTCTCTCTTTCTAATTTTCTGTGTTTCTGTTTTTCAGTCACGTCTCTGTCTTTCCTTGTCCTCTTACCTTTACTTTTTTGCGAGATGATGTTGATTTTTTTTGGCATATGTATTACAACCTATTTTATAACCTACTTTATTTCGTGAGGCATACATTGAAATTGATTAAAAAAAATAGATACATAATTGTAGTTTTCTTAGTTTGTATAAAAGACATTCTAATCCTTTTGGAATCGATTAAAATTCCATTTTCGACGTATGCCTAACGTTATTAAAGCCGTTTTGAATATTTCACGTTTAATTGAACCGTTCGAAGAGCAAGGGTCGATTCAATAAACCATAAATCCCCAATGTCGAGGAAGTTGTTTCTGATACAAAGCCAAATGGAAAACATTAGGTGACACACACACGGTATATTTTTGTTTATCTAGAATCTAATTTTAGATATATAAACAATTTCATTATAAAGAGGCTAAAATGAACGACCTAACCATCCCTAAAATAAGTCCGATCTACCAACTGGAGGTCAATCATCTTGGAGAAAACCACTTTTCGACAATTACTGCTATTTTCAGGAAATAACTTTTATGGAGAGAAACAAGAGTGTTTTAACACCCCGGCAGAAATGAAAGCAATAAGTAGTCCCCCTCATATGCGGGTACAGTCAATAGATGTCAACTCGCATATAAATTACAAAATGACAGGGCTGCCAACCGGTAGTAATTTCACTCTAAAAAGATCAAAAGGAAATGCCACTTATCTTAAAAGATTGAGTCAATTTACTTTAAAGCGTGAAATAAAGAAAGAAAAACTTTCTTGGCTTACGTAAAAATAAATTTTGGTCAAGTTAAAATTAGAACGATTTGGATAGATTGCTTGTATTTTCATTTTGTTTATTTTGTTTTGTAATGTCATTGTTTCTGGCATCCGAGTCTTGATTAATTTGGGAAGTACGTTCCAGATTTACGCTTGACTTAATATGTAGTTCGCATGATTCAGATAACACTGGAGTTATTTCAGAGAAATTGTGACATGACACTCTCTCGCAAAGGAGAACACAAATTGCGCTATATTTGAGGGAACACAAGTTTCGTGCAAGATGAATCGCGTTTTGATCTCGAAGCTGAAGAGGAAGATCCGTGCGAAGGTTCGACAAAAGTCGAAAGTGGTGGTATAGTCCTTGAAAGGGAACAAGGTCAAACCAACAAACCTAAGTAGATAAAGACATGGTAGAATCGATCCTAATCAACTATACGCCGAACTAAGCTTGTTCATACTCAATGAAGTTTACAAGTCCCTTCCACCATCTTTACATATGGCTACAAGTAATTCCTAGGGAAATTTAAACAAAGAATCTTTTTTAAAAATGCAATCCAGGGGCTTTGAATAAGTTGAGCATGAGACTTCCGCCCAATCGGCTTCGACAAGAAAACGACCGGTCGCACTCTTCCCGATTTACGAATTCGCTATCGGTGAAAGTGAAACGGACGTGCAGTTCCGCACGAGCTGTCGAGACGGAGAACCTGGAAATATGACGATTCCCTTTATCAAAAATCCAAGTGTGAACATTTCATTATTATGAACCATACCTGTGGCGAATAATGTCTAAGCTGAGAGGGAAAAAACATCCATTGTTTCGAAAGGCGAAAAACATGGGTAACAAGACTGACTTTTCCGCAAATTTCATCCGGAGGTAAATCTCTTCTTCCGAAAGAAGGACATGCTCAATTTTCATAACGAAATGGTGCTTAAAATATGAAAGCTCCTGGACAAATGAGATTCTTATTGAAACCATAAAAACAGAAGAGGAAGATGCCATGTCTTGACCTACTCAATCTTACAACTTATTAAATCCATTATGTGGTCGGATTGACCAAATTACTTCTTTCAATTAATTATTCTTTTTATGTAAGGTCTTGGCTGAAAAACCGTTGTCACGAGCGGGATTCGAACCCAAGACCTTCGCCTCAACACGCCGCTCTAACCACTTGAGCTATCTTGACTTCGATCCACTAGTGACTAGGACAACAACTCCCCACCTAAACCTAAAACCTTTCGAATTCTCTCTCCTTTTTGCCATTTTTTTCAAATGTATAATCAGGATTCGATTCTCGGCGACGTACGAAGTGGCCACGGGGAGCGTACTTCGTTTTACTTATTAAATCCATTATGTGGTCGGATTGACCAAATTACTTCTTTCAATTAATTATCTTTTTATGTAAGGTCTTGGCTGAAAAGCCATTGTCAGGAGCAGGATTCGAACCAACGACCTTCGGCTCAATACGCCGCTGCTGTAACCACTTGAGCTATCTTGACTTCGATCCACTAATGACTACGACACCAACTCCCCGCCTAAACCTACAACCTTCCGAATTCTCTCTCGTTTTTGCCATTTTTTCAAATGTCGTATAATCAGGACTGGATACTCGACGTACGAAGTCAAGTAGGTAGATTGACCAAATTACTTCTTTCAATTAATTATTCTTTTTATGTAAAGTTTAGTTGAAATGAAAAAGCCATTGTTACGTTCATCCCATTCTGGTGTTCATATCTTCTAGCAGTAGACTTGCTATTAAGCGTGATGTTTCACATGTTTAAGACACATGTGTATTCCATGAATGCATCAGATCCAACACGAGCTGGATCATGACGAATTCGATGATTCAGTACTGCATTAAGACCACCAATGGTGTGCTAAAAAACTTCCAAGAACGTACAAACATATTGGCATGTTTTGAAGACTAGTTAGAAGCTTTTAAAGTAAATTATATTAAATTCAGAGATAAGGACAATCTCTATTAGGGAAAAAGAGACTATAAGAGACTCGGGGACTATAAAAGGAGTTTGACGGGGGTGCTGCCTCTCACCCAGACGGATTCTTTAAAGATTACTGATAGAAATCTTGATAAAATGGCAGGTCAGAACGAAGCCTAAGGAACAAAATCTGCATGACTATATTTATGGTCTTCGCTACTGAAGACCATGGCATCTATCTCCACTACGCATCAAATGCATTTTGTCGATGCAATTTCTTAGATCCTGGAACCCGTGATCAAATGCAGGAAACAAATGGCTAAATGATGTTCCTCTGCGGGGCTATCACAAACTTTACTTTGACAGATGACAGCCAAAATTGTCCTGGTTCGATTACTTCTACATTGTCCTTTATTGTAAATATTACTTTCACAATCTTTCAGGCGGACTCTTTTCTTCCCAGATGAGACCGTCTGGAGAGAAAACTAACGATTTGGCTATAAATGTGGACCTTATTGACCCCCCAAGTCTCATTATTTACTTTGACTTTCATTTTTTCTTTCTTTCTTTTACTCTCCCGGCGGTTTCACGATTTCCGATACAGCTATCTCCGAAATCGAGTTTTAATTACACTCGGAGCTTCCATGTCGGGTTGTGGGTCAAATGCATTACTAGGAAATTTGCTTTGTCTGCAAGGGAAGACGAATCTGATTGGGGGGAAATCTATACGATTGACCCTCATTCCCCTTGGATTGACATTTGGGGAAAAGACCGGAAAAAAAGCTTTCGGAACAAAGTGAGTTTTGAATCAAAAATGCAATGGGGGGAAGCTCAAACTAAAAAGGAAGTCTTTGAAAAGAAACCTAGTTCTGGCAAATCGGCAATAACTGTTCTAATTAAATTAAACCTTGCATAACCAAAACGTGACTTTCAACATTTGAAATATATTTTTAATAAATCTAGTAATAACTAAAACAACTTATCAACAACCTTCAAAAATATTAATTAAAATAAATATATTTAAAGAGAATTGAATGATGTATCATTTAACAGATTATGTAACATTGCCCTCATTTATGCGATATTTAAAGATCGATTTTATATTCTTTAAAATTTAAAAAAAAACTAAGCATTCTGTGCCATAATCATTAGTGATAATGGAGAGACAGCAAGAAAATAATGAACGACAATCCAATACTCATGGCTCCAAGATACGACATGAACAGGATGTTTGAATTTAATCAAAACTTCCAAATAAACCTAGATAACAAAAAAAGAATGGGAACAATAGGAAAACACCTTCGAAAATTCGGTCCTGGAACCAAATACTAAGAACCCATGGGAAAATACACCAGTATCTTCCAAGCTGAGATTGACGCAATCGAGAGATGTACTAAATTCTACTTGACTAAAGAGAGCAAAAACAAGAATATCATGTCAGATAGCAAAGCAGCCATTTGCAAAACTTACAAACGAATTACTGGACGTCGGTGGCCGCAAAGGTTTAGACGTTGACACGGTGCTCATCACTGTAAGGTAAAGGTCCCGGGTTCGAATCCAGCGGTCCTGCATTCGAACCCGACATACTTACAAATGGGCTTTTTTCAAAAACACCGGCACCCCGAGGGTTTATATGACCTCTGATGTTGCGAACACTCGTAAAAAATCAATAAATAAATAAAAGCAGCCATCAAAACACTAAGCTCAAATATTATTAGTACAAAAATGGTGTTGAACTACAAAACAAAATTAAACATATCAGGTACGCAGAACAAAGTCAGCCTGCTGGGTCAGGACACATGAGAGTAGAAGGCAACGAGAAAGCGGATACCCTTGCAAGGAAAGGAGCTGCTACACCGCTGACAGGACCCGAACCCATCTGTGGCATAGGAAGCTATCAATGAGTATCTTAGACTGAAGTTCAAAAAGAAAATGAAGGAACAATGGAATTCACCCATTGGACACAGGCAATCCAAGAATCTAACTGCGAATCCTAATAGGATTCTAAACAGGAAACTGCAAGCTAAATGGACACCTAAAGAAGATCGTAATAATCCAAGAGGGCACATGCAGATTCTGCAAAGAGGCAGAGGAGACACCAACACACCTATTAACAAACTGCGGTGCTAAACTTGTCCGCAGGAGAAAGTGCTTTGGGATTTACAATGTGACCATGTAAAAGACATTGATGAAATAGGACTCACCAGTGTGCTTTAGGCAGAGAACGGGGTTTACAATAGCTCTCAAAGGGCGCAGTATATTACACCCCGACTAAAACACATCTACATTGACATTTTGTACAGTAAATCAAAAAATTGTAACAAACTGAAAAGCTTTATCATCATTAAATTAATTAATGGTTTTATGTCATGGCTTTATGCCATGCTACGAATGCTTTATTAAAGATGGACGATAGCTGCAAATTCGTTAGTACAGCGAGAATAGGCGGACCATTATAGTTGACCCGTAACGGTTACTCGTTCGACATGAGGTCCACACACCGGTCCTCCAATGCTTTCAATTTTATAATATTGTTATACAAATAATAAGAAAGCTTAGAATGTTATTGCTCTTGAACAGTTATGTTTCATACGAACGGAAATGAATTCAGGCTCGATTAAATTGCTTGCACGATTGTCACGGTACATTGAAAAATCCTAAGGAATTATTTCTTGAAGAAATTAATAGTAAACTTCTTTAGATTACCGAACAATGCGATCGGAATTAGTGATTTCACTACTACGTGCACCACCACGGATTGGGCGTTTTCATAGGTGTTACGCTATGTCGAAACTATTTACAAATAATAGATCCCTCATCGACGGATGATCCGATGATGGTGTCATACTCGTTTTTATAGATGCCAATCACAAGGGAAATAATAGCGAACAATAGAGTTGTCTTGACAACAAGGAACTCTTAAAATCAGTGAGGTAAGGCCATCAGGAGAGCTTTAACATATCAAGTCAAACAACAAAAAAGACAACTGATTCGAAAAGGACCCTGTGATTTGGTATTCTTCTTGATTATGTATACAAAGAAGAAAATTAATACTATGACATGAGAATAAATAGATCAGGACGGCTGAAAAAATTGGCCAGCCAACATTGCTTCACTATTAATTTACGACACGCATTTTGGTACTGGCACAGTCTAATATGATTTAAAGTTATCATTTGTGGCATATCTCTACCGTTCCGTTTTAGTTTCTTCAGATTTTGCATTTGTGCTTTGAGAACAACGCAATCTAACAAGGTGCGAAGTTATTTTATTATTTATTAACACGCCTACACAGCTTTGCCAGCAGCTCCTTGGTGTAGGATCTTGCTTGTGGTTTTTCTCGTCCTAGTTGCAAGAACCTTCACCAACATAGACCTTCACAGAAACATAAAAAGTGTTCTCCGGTCTCCTTCCTCTTCCTGGCAGTATCTGCACAGTGTTTCTTCTGTCTGTACACCTATCCGGTGCTTCTGGCAGTGTCCTGTCAGGTGTCCAACCAAAATCCTGGTTCGGTTGTGGTTCTTTGGTAAGTTTTGCGGATGGTTCTTCTATGAATCTCTTCGCGTGCCTCAGACCTGTGGTAATGTTCCCCCAGGTTTTGGACTCATTAACGATCCATTTTAAGACGTATCCTCTTTTGCGGCAGGCTGCTAAGCCGCAGTAGGGTTCTTGGCTCAGAGAGTCCATGTTGGCCCCATTTTTAACCAACATGTCAACCTTTTCGTTGCTTTTATGCCCCGAATATCAAGGGACACATACCAGGGTCAGGTCATTAGTGTCACTTACATCCATGCAGTTCCAAAGACTCTTTGCCTTCACCTCGCAAAAGGCTAGGGCTTTAAGTGCTGCCTGGCTGTCGGAGAAAATGGCTATCTTCCGGGAATGTATTCCTTGGCTTTTTCTCTGTCGCATTGATCAATCGCTATGATTTTAGTCTGGAAAACTGTAGCATATTTACCTACGCTAACCCAATCTAACCTTGTCTAAACCTAACCCTACCTAACCTAACCCAAGCATATCCTTCCTCGGTAAAGTAAAATCGATGACCAGAAAATGGTCACGAAGAAATTTTTGTGCATCCTGCCGACAATTGTATTTATGTATTAATCTTTTAACCAAAAATAGTACTAGTTTGGTAGTCTCGTATCGGCCTGGTCTCCCAGACGCATTTTACATGTTAAGTAGTGTTCTTTTTATTTGTAATGAAAAGTCAAATAGTGACTGGAAAACTTAACACAAAGCCAGTGACGATGGCAAATTGTCGACCAGGAAACTCAAGTTTATCGCATACCTCAATAAGACATCCCATTGTAAAAACTCTGTTGAGACCTTCAGAACTTACAAAACATTAAACAAATAAGACACGTCCGATTATTTTGTCAGAGTTCGTTAGGAAGGGGTTGATCGTTTGAAACTCCACACATGTCCCATTAACATCACAAATGTCCACAACAGTTCGGTTTGAAGTCTTCCAAAAGGGAAATAATTCGAACTGAAATGCATTTGAATGGGTCAAATTCTGCCTGATACATATTTGAATGAATTGGACGTCAGTGATACATTTAAATAAATAGATCTATTTCGAAAATGAGACATGGTTTTCGACGAGAGCCATATTTTTTTTTAACTTGATCTAATCTATTTCAATCGCTAATCGTGGTTTTTCCTTGTAGAACATGAATTTTCCACTGTTCGAATTCAAGCTTTCAAGTTTTTGAAAGAAGCGTATGTTTTTTCTCTTTTGTTTGATATGACTACAGTTGTTATCTTATGTAAATTCTAATGATAAACTTTAAAAATAAGATGGAAATTTGCGAAACAACGACGGGAAAAGGTGAATTTCAAGCAAAAAGAAAAAAAATTATTACATTCTCCGCGAAAATATGTATGACCCGACCTTCAATCCGGCTTTAATCATATCCTCTTTGAATGTGACGTTCGGGGGTTATTGCGTTGAACACGTAGTGCTATTATCATGTTCTACCTACAGACGTCATCATTATTTTCAGAGGAAACAAACGATTCTTTTCACACTAAAATGCCACAATACATTGCTTAAATTTTACAATTTAAATTTAAATTAGAAACAATTGGCATAAACTGACAAACTAAAAACGATAGTTAACGCGTAACTTGGTTGATGTTAATTCAGGTTACAGATCATTAAATTTCTCTTATTTCTTTATTTTACATTTCAAATAAAGCAAAAGCAATTCAAATAAAATATAAAGCAAAATTTTTAATTTATGTATTTTAAGAAAATAAATATTTTTAGGTACGAACCGTTTTATTTTTGGGAAATATGCCCTTAGTAAAGGAAAGAAACATATGCCCGGTATGCGGTGTTGCTGAGAAATTTTAAAATTTAATTCAAATAAAATTAACGCAAAAGCAGATTGTCTTATTTTTTTAAATTATGGCGATGACAAATGTTTAATTTATTATTTTAAAAAATAAAGATTAGTGACTGCTTACACAGTGCACAAAATAATTTTTTTAATTTCTAACAATCGTCATTATTATTTCCAGAAGAAACAAACCATTCTTATGATACAAAAATACCAAAATACACAGCATATTTTCACAATTTAAATTTGAAACAATTGGCATAAACTAAAGACGATAGTTAACGTGTAACGGTGTTTGATGTTAATTGACGTTACAGATCGTTAAATTTCTCTTATTTCTTTATTTTAATTTTTTTTAAATAAGTAATTTTCAAATTTAATTCAAATAAAATTAACACAAAAACAGGTTGTCTTATCTTTTAGAAATTATGGCGACGATAAATTTTTTATTATTGATTTTAAGAAAATAAATATTATTGACTGCTTACACACGGTGCACAAAATAAAAAGTCTTATTTTAGTTTCTAAAAGACGATGTTTTCTTATGTTTCGACCTCAACAGTTTAACTTATGATTTTTCATCATCTCAAAAAAAAAAAAAGTTTTTATCCACACGTTTCGGATTTACTTTAATCCTTCCTCAGGTGAGTTAACGCAATGGTTAAAACAGTGGTCGTCAGTCATTAATATTTTATAACAGTTTATTGTAAAAAAAGCCAGTGTGGTACATATTTTCTTTCAGACTCCGAACAAACGTTTTAACATTTGTTTTCCTTTTTTTTTGTATTTTTTTATATTAAAAAAATATTAAAACGTTTGTTAGGAGTCTGAAAGAAAATATGTACCGCACTGGCTTTTTTTAAAATAAACTGTTATAAAATATTAATGACTGACGACCGCTGTTTTAACCATTGCGTCAACTTACCTGAGGAAGGATTAAAATAAATCTGAACGTTGTGGATAAAAACTGGTTGTGGTTATTTTTTTTTTTTTTGAGATGACCTATCATCCCCCTTCAAGAAAGAAAAATCATAAGTTTCTAAAAGACGTCATCATTATTTCCAGAGGAAACAAACGATTCTTTTCATACAAAAATACACTGCATAATTTTACAATTTAAATTGAAATCTGAAACAATTGGCATAAACTAAGAATCTAAAGAAGATAATTAACGTGTACGTGGTTTATGTTAATTGATGTTACAGATCGTTAAATTTCTCTTATTTCTTTATTTTACATTTTTTTAAATAAGCAATTCAAATAAAATATAAAGCAAAATTTTTAATTTATGTATTTTAAGAAAATAAATAACCGTTTTATTTTTGGGAAATATGCCCTTAGTAAAGAAGGAAAGAAACATCTGCCCAGTATGCGATGTTGCGGGTCCGCTCTGCCAAGTTTTCCCTCTCGAAGTTGAACGGTCAAGAATTTAAGGCTTTTAACTTTTGAACTAATTTTTTCAACCGAGAAAAAAAAGCAATTTTCTGTTTAAGATTTTCCATTCGGGGGTTTTTTTTACAGGATTATTAACGGGCCAGTGAAAATTGGTATTCCGCGTAACAATGCAGTTGGGCTGCGATGGAGTGGAAAGCCGAAATGAACCTTCATTTTCGTTCTAAGGTCGGCTTGGCACAAAAGAAGTCCGTCCTACGGATTTCTTACGGTTTTGAGATGAATACTTCACCATGAACGGATTTCTCAGAAGGGAATTCTCGATTCAGCACGATTCGGTTTGTAAATTGCCCAACTGGATGCATATGGAAAATCCGCTCGCACAAGGAAAATAAAACACCGTTAGGTATATTTGAATAATTACCTAAAGAAAAACCTTAGGTTTCATCGTTTCCGACCCATTTTGGTCTATCTTGACAAGTGTCAACTTTCGCCATCATCAGTGCTGGGTTTGGTGTTTCTTTAATCAATTTAATCAAAACGGTCAGAAAAGACATAACTACAATCTAATACAAACGGTCTCGCTTTATCTTATTACTATTACTGTAAAATGGTGAAGTTTGGAATTCAGATTTGCTGTCAAATAAAATATAACGTATATGTCAAGTTAAATTCTTAATCGTGGACTTTCGTCGAATTTTCTGCCCTTTTGCTGAAGAATTCAAACCATTTTTTAAACAACCGAATACGACAAAGGCAATGATTATTTTATTTTTCACAAACGTCAGACTTGAAAAATCGAATTTAACAAAATTTCGGTTTTTCTAGTTTGTTCCAAAATTAAGGTCTTTACTAGCCAGATTCTTCTTCTAATCCAACTAGTAGGGCGTCATGATTTCGAAATAGGCAATTTAAAATTTTTTTTTCGGATTTTCTAATTTGTTTCCAAAATTAAAATCTTTACTAGGTAGATTCTTCTTCTAATCTACCTAGGAGGGCTATGACTTCGAAATAGGCAATTTAAAAAAATCGTTTTTTTTTCTTCAGTTTTTCGCTGTTTGTTTCTACAATTAAGGGTTTGACTAGTTCAATTCTTCTTAAAATATCTTCCCACTGGGTCGTTTTAAATAGAAAAATCTAATTTCAAAAATTTCGGTTTTTCGAGTTTGTTTCCAAAATTAAGTTCTTTACTCGGTAGATTTTTCTTAAAATTTTCCCACTAGGTCGTTTTAAATCGAAAAATCCAATTTAACAAAAATTCGTTTTTTTTCGGTTTTTCGAGTTTGTTTCCAAAATCATGGGCTTGACTAGCTTAATTCTTCTTAAAATGTTCCTATTGATTGAATGTCTTCAATCAAAAAATCCAATTTCAAAAATTTCGGTTTTTCGAGTTTGTTTCCAAAATCATGGGCTTGACTAGGGCGTTTTTAAGTCGAAAAATCCAATTTTAAAAAATTTCGTTTTTTATCTTTTTTTCAAGTTTATTTCCAAAATTAAGGTCTTTACTGCTAAATTCTTCTTCGAATCCACCCTGTAGGGCGTATGATTTAGAAATAAGCAATTTTTAAAAAAATCTTTTTTTTCTCGGCTTTTGGCGTTTGTTTCTACAATTAAGCGCTTGACTAGCTTAATTCTTCTTACAATCTTCCCACCGGGTTGGTTTAAATAGAAAAATCCAATTACAAAAAATTTCGTTTTTTTTAGTTTGTTTCCAAAATCGAGGGCTTGACTAGCTTAATTCTTCTTAAAATCTTCCCACTAGATCGTTTTAAATCAAAAAATATAATTTAATAAAAATTTCGTTTTTTTTCGATTTTTCGAGTTTTTTGCAAAATAAAGGTCTTTTCTAGCTAGATTCTTCTTCGAATCCACCCAGTACGATTTCGAAATATACAATGTAAAAAAAAAATTCGTTTTCTTTCTTCGGTTTTTCGAGTTGATTCCAAAATCAAGGGTTTGTCTAGCCTTAAAATCTTCCCAATAGGTCGTTTTAAATCGAAAGATTATCACTTAACGAGATGGCGAAAGCATGCGTCTGACAGACAAAAACAGCGAAGAAAGGCGGACCAAACCACAGATTCATCGCTACGGAGACTCTAATCTCACAAAAAAAAACACCTCAGGATCAATGGAAGAAATGCAACTGCGTGAATCGTTCAACCAAAATGGAGATTAGCTTACCTAATACCTGAGGAGGATATTACAAAAAAAAGGGTTGTAAAATAATTGCATGGCTATTCTACGAACCCCCTTGATTTTACTTTTTGAAAGTTCAACTTGATTTTAAAAAATGGAATTTTCATTTTAGATCGAACTAGATTCGTTTATCTTTTATTAACTTTCACAAGTCAATAAATTATTCATAATTTTTGATATATAACCTTGCCCGATATTGGGTAATGGAATAAATAGAACATGAAATATATTATACGCGATCTTTTTCTCTTAATTAAAATGGAATATCACCGCGTTTTTAATTCTCGGTTGGGACATCATAAACCTTTCACGCTTGGTGTACAACAAAGCATGTTATAAGATGCTTTTTATTTTTTATTTTTCATTTTACACATATAAGGTTTATTTTTCAAGGACTCAACAGATAATTAGAAAGTAGAGGAGGACAATAAAAACTGAACGATACGAGCGAGTCTAAAGACGGTCAAAACAAAACACTGACTGGAATTATAATGGTTTCGGTTGGCGTAATTGTTATCAACTATTCAGGAAACAATTACGAAGATTAGTCAAAGGAATGTATTTTGAATAGTGAAATAATCCCGGCTCGTGAAAGCGTGGAGTTGAGCTTGAAATGATTACACGTGTGAGAGGCTTCACTCTTGATGCCGTTACGCAAAAAAGATCAAAAGACATTTTCTTAGAAACTTCTCTTGTATTTCCATCATTAACTTTGTTATAAATTACAAAATGGCCTAATGTTCTCCGAGGGACGTAACACTGTCGCTAAGAAGACGATCCGTCTTCAGGACATATCTGGAACGTATCTCTTAAGAAATTTTCTTTTTAGAAAGTCTTATTTCACATTTATTTTCTTTGGGTGAATTTCTGGCTACAATGTTTTTTGAGATTTAGAAGAGGACAGTGGTCTGTTATACTACTAGGGATAGGGATAAAAGAGGCGGCCACAAGGCCTACTGCACCTCGACCTGAATAGATCTATTGTGCTCCCCTGTTATTTATAACTCACTGGCCAGCTTCAGGTGATTAACCAGCCTCCACAGCTTTGCTAGCGGGTCCTTGGTGTAGGATCTTGCTTGTGGTTTTTCTTGTCCTAGTTGCAAGAACCTGCATCCTCACAGACCTTCACAGAAACATAAAATGTGTTCTGCAGCTTCCTCCTCTTACTGACAGTATTTGCACAGTGGTTCTTCTGTCTGTACTCCTATCTGGTTCATGTGCCTTCTTAAGCCCCGGTCAGGAGTGGAACCAGAATCCTGGTTCGACTGCGGTTGCCTTCCAGTATTTTTTTTTATGAGGGTTCGCAACAGCAGAGGTCATATAACCCTCAGGGCGCCGGTGTTTTTGAAAAAAAGCTCATTTGAGGAAATGCAGGGCCGCTGGATTCGAACCCGGGACCTTTACCTTACAGTGATGAGCGCCGTGTCAACGTCTAAACCGTTGCGGCCACCGACGTCCAGTAATTCTTTTGTAAGTTTTGCAGATGGTCCTTTTATGAATCTCTTCGCGCGCCTCATACCTGTGGTATTGTTCCACCAGGTTTTGGATTTATTAACGATCCATTTTAAGATGTATCTTCTTTGGTGGCAGGCTGCTAGGCCGCAGTAGGGTTCTGGGTCCAGAGAGTCCATGTTGGTTCCCTTATTGGCCAACATGTCAACCTTTTCGTTGCCTCTATGCCCCGAATGTCCAGGGCCTCCATGCAGTTCCAAACACTTTGCCTTCGCCCCGCAAAAGACTAGGGCCCTAAGTGCTGCATGGCTGTCAGAGAACATGCCTATCTTCCGGGAATGTTTTACTAGCCTTTTTATTTCTCTAGGACATTGTTCAATCGCTATGATTTCAGACTGGAAAACTGTAGCATATTTACCTAGGTTTACCGTCAGTTCGGTCCTTGGGTTCATCCCGCAGACTCCAGCTCCCTACCCTTGTCGGTTTTGGAGGCGTCACTATACCATTTCGTTATACTATTGGCTTGTTTCACACGAAATGTCCGTTTCCAAGATAAAGGTTTTTTAGTAAAATTATTATATAAAAACAAAATAATTTTATTCGAAATTTTTACTTTCATTTTCTACACATTTTTCCCAACGCGTGAACTTTTTACGCCTTAAGTGAAGAATTCTGAGCTTTGAAATGAAAAAAAAATCTGAAAACGCTTTTTGGGCTTGAACATCATATTCAAAATTTTTTCCTTCGACGAAGTTGTCTAAATTCCCAAACAGATGAAAATCTGTTGAAGAAAGGTCTGGAGAATAAGGTGGATGCTGAAGAACTTCGTAGCCAAGCTCTTTCAATTTGTTTACAGTATGTTTTGAAACATGAGGCCTGTCGTGGAGGAGTATAGGACCTTCCTATTCACCAATGTTTTTTTAAAGTAATTTTTTATGGATTTCAATTTCCTTGCAGTACGATGAAGAGGTAACGGCCTCACCTCACCTGTCACGACAAAAAGGAGTAGTGAATAATTCCAGCCATGGATGACTATACGGTCACTTTCAATTTTTACGGAGTAAATTTGGTTTTGGCATGTATCCTGGTCGATGTTTAACCACTGCCCTGACCGAAGCTGATTGTAATATGCAATCCATTTTTCATCACAAGTCATGATTCTTTCAAGAAAAGGCTTGGTTTTCGCCTGGCGAGCAACGAAACGCATCACTCAAGGCGGTTTAACTTTCGTTCAGTGAGCTCATGAGGGACCCTTTTGCTTTTTGCCTCCTATGAACATACACATAACAATTGTCTTGACACGGTAGCTGCACTTGTATTTAGTCGTGCTGCGAATCCTCTGTTTGATAATGGTTTTCTTCCACCTGAAGCTTAAGTCAGGTAAAGTTGGAGGTCTTCCGCGGTTCTCGTTTTCCAATTCGGTATTCCCTTCCAAAAACTTAGCAAACCAACGGCATTCATTTACACTCCATTCCACAAACGCCTTATTGATGTTTCTTGCAGCCTACCGATTGACGAGTTTAAAGTCATAAATATTACACGAAAATTGCTTGTTTCCATTTGGAGGTTAACTAAAAACTGTAATGGATGACATGGAGCTCATCATTATAAACAAAAGTGGAAGATTAATAACTGCTTAATTATTACGTAAACAATTGGAAGTGAACAACAGAAAACCGCTATATCCTCTCTGAATTTCTGAAACTATAAAATCGGACATTTCATGTGAAACAACTAATAACTGTATTAATGTCTATCAACCTTTTTTGTTCCTCCTAAACAGAATACTTTCAGATTTAATCGACTTGACTAGGTAAAACATTAAATGTGACTTTATAACTCTGTCTTGTTTGAAATTTGCCATAGCGCTTTTTTTCATTTGTTTAAGAGCGACGTGATGGGTGTGGCGTTGGTGATAGCACGAAGAGAAGAGCGAACCATCATTCAAAAACAAACCTAATCTCTCTTATCACGCGATTCTGATCTTCATTGTACTTAATTTTCTTCTTTCCTAGAGCATCCTTCTCTTTTTTTTCACCCCATCTAGACAATAACAGAAAACACTCTTCAAAGCTTGTATAAGATTTAGCGAATTCAAACTTCAGCCCTCGGGCTTTAATTAAGTGAGTACCCTCAAAACCCACTCAAGGGCGATAATTTTTAACACATAATATTACGCAAAGTTAATAACACAATTTACATTTGTATAACGGCAATTTATACCCTATTATCATAATTGAATGAACTAACACGAAAGCATATCTACCAACGTACATTAATAACAAGCACTTTCTTATATAATGTCCACTTAGGCTTTTTTTACATCATAAACTTTAACAATCATGTCATGATAGGTCTGCTTTTAATAACATCGATGAAATATCGTGTATATTTTTTTTAGACAGGTTATTCATGTTCAACTTAATCATGTTTGTATGTGGTTTGATCGCCTCTGATAATCTTGGTCTGTCTGTTCTCAGTGAGGTTATGGAGCACATGGCCAGCATGTATGTCATTTTATTGCATAATTGTATGTAACTGTGTATTTATTTGAATTTGTAATAAAATATACCCTGATGATGGCACTATAAGGTGCCGAAAGCTCAGTGAACCCAGCATTCAGTCTTCTTTTTTTCACCTGTCTAATGACCTCTACTAGGATTGGAACCCTACATACATTAGGATAAGCTCGGTTATTTAAAAGAAATTGTAGTACTATTTGGAATTTTATTGGTACTGAATCTGTATTTCAATTCGGTTTGGAATGATTAAGGGGAGGGCTTAAATGAACCAAGGGAGACTTTGCCCAATGAACTTGAATTGGAATGGAGTGATTCATTATGAACTGTTTCCTGTCGGTCAATTCCTTCAAATATTATTCTGTGCTCGCCCGTCTAAAATGCACTTATCAACTTATCAATGAAAAACAGATTTTACCATTACAAAAATTTTCATTTTAATTTCAACCGAGCGTACAACCTCGAACAAAATTATTAATATAATAAGATAAAAGCTTTTGTAATAATAACTACGGGGGCGTCGGTGGCCGCAACGGTTTAGGCGTAAGGTGAAGGTCCCGGGTTCGAATCCAGCGGCCCTGCATTCGACCTGACATACTTACAAATGGGCTTTTTTTCAAAGCACACCAGCACCCTGAGGGTTTATATGACCTCTGCTGTACCTCGTACCCTCTTAAAAAAATAAAGTAAAAAAATAGGAAGTAAAAAAATCCATCTAAGTAGGAAAAAGCTAATATTATGGAATAATGAAACTGACAATGATGACAGGAAGTTATCAGTATAAACAGATATAGATTATGTTCATGTAATAATAAAAAAAAAGAAAGTCCACTTGTACTTTGTGGTTGAAATGTATTTGAGATTGGCCGTATCACTATTGAATTTATATGCTGATCGTTTTCCAATTGAAATAGTCGATACGCCAAAATTAGGTGAAATCAGGGAAACTATTATGTCCAGGACACTTACAATGTTAACTTGTGACGCTAAGATCTTTCCTAGAGAAATTTCTCTCAACTAAGCTTAAAATTATTTAAGAATTTTGAACCTTATTTTCACCATAGGGTGACATGTAATTCTATCGTAGGTTAGGACTTCGGAGGTTAGTACGCAACCTAACATTTGTTTAAGATTGACTAAAATCGAGCAAACTCGCACTGGGTTTCCCTTCGAACGAGACCAAGCATAACAATTCATGTCCAATTTATTTTGCCTAGGCCACATAATTGAGTTGGTTTTAACGCTTATATAGCAAATAGAGGTCGGTGAGGCTGACTTCTAACCGCAATTTACAACTTTCTCTAGACGAGACATGCTGTAAGTGCGGACTGGCCAAACGATGCGTCGAAAAAACAAGGATAAGATACCTCTCTTCACTTTCCTGACCCAGAAATGGTTTTCCGTCCATTTCTAACCACTGATTCGACTACCACAAATCTTTCCCCGCATATCCTCATCCCTAGTCCGAAACGCATGCCATGAGGGAGGTTCGTGATTTACAAAACCGCCAAGGTCGAGAGATGTGCTGTTTGTCGACTTTTTAGGTTTCGCCGAGTTAGCAAGCACGTGTCAAATAATTCGGACTAATTTAAAACTCTTCGTTCCCATTTTAAGGAACGGAGACAAATCGAACTCCCGACACAAAACTTTTTGCATAACAGTCGAGCTTTTTGAAGAAACCAAATTCATTCTAACGCACCCTAATTTCAAAAACGTTTCCGTTTTATATGCGCGTCTCACTTTGACGACTTGATTACTATTTCAAAACCTGTTCTTCCCAAATAATAATAATGAAAAACCTTAAGAATTAACTGTTCAGCTCTTCTGAGCAATAAATTTAAGCGAAGACAGGGGGGATAGGCTGAGCAGGATGAAAGCCAATATTCAATTAAGCTCGATAATTACAGGAAATCTTCCATCAGGGAATAATTTACACTTTATACAAAACTGGGTGATAGGAGGCATGCCAGAATCGAAGTAAAGACCTGACATTGCCAAAGAGATTGAACACTGACTCGCCCATATCAAATAGGTGCGATCTTCATGACATTTTTCGCCAACTTGATCGAAATAAAAAATAGAAATTATTTTCGCTTTTTTCTATCGAATCTATTATTTGATAATCAGAGAGCCGAGGAGCTGTTTATCATCCCTTAAAATTTAATAGTGACAATATAATCCAATATAAGATGCTGGACCCAGAATAACGAAGGAAAAGTCTTCTCGTCGATTATGGTACTTAATACAGTAATCTGAATATTAATAATTCACGAGAACTTAATTAGCAACTCAATTAGCACTTGAGCACCTGAAAACGGACTTGACTTGAACGGAGTACAAGGTTTTTATTGTGTTTGGATCCAACCTCCAATCCTCAAATCCTATCCATGTACCAGTTATCTCCATTAACAATTACCCTATTTCCTTTTGTCACACCGTCAAGAAATTTGGGATTTTCCTTGATCAGATTATTGGAAGACTATCTTCCAGATTTTTTCTCAGCCACCATCGGTATCGTCGTGTCAACTACCTTCTCCCCTTTAGTACGAGTAAACTTCCAGTTTACTCTCTCGTTTTTTGGTTAAATCCTACCCACGTACTATTCGTTTCCATTAACAATCACCCTATTCCTTTTATCCCACCGTCAAGAACCTTAGCTTTTCCTTGACCAGATTCCTAGAAGACGATCTTCTAGATTCTTTTCCAGTATCCATCAAAACCGTCGTGTCAAGTACCTTCACCCCTTTAGTACGAGTAAACTCCCAGTTTACTATTAAAGATAAGCTTAAATTTCTAATAGTTTTTTCGGTTTTATCTTCTGCTCCTGAAGAAGGTCTTGTGTGTATTTGTACATCGACTAAGTGGTTATAACCCTTCCTACCACAGGCAATACTTCCTCGCTCTATCGTCTATAGTCTAACTCTTTCCTACATATACGACCTCACCTTCAAATCCTCTGAATACGCCCGTCAAACTAGCTTCCGCCCTTTCAGCTTCTATCTCCTAAACCCAGACCTTTGTTTTCAGTCATCCCTTCTTAATCCGTTCTTCCAACCTACAGACTTTGGCACTATGGAACTGGAGATTTCCTCACTCTACCCTTTCATACATATTTCATACAGCCTGCTTGACTAAATATGTTGGGTTCATAAGTTATTCACAGACTCAGAGAGGCCTAGCTGTTATCATCATCCGGAGCCCAACACCAGTGGCAGGTCAGATAAAACCGAGTCTAACACCCGGGGTTGATGATTCTCGAGGCTGCCCGTAATTTTCTGCATATTGCAAAACCCGGACTAAATGCGTTGGGTTCATAATTAGTTATTCAGAGTTCTAAACCCAGAATAAAGTGTATTTTTCATTTAATTACAGCGAATAATGTGGTGCCGAAGATCCTAAATAGAAATAGGTCATCGGCAGTCTTGGCTTGTTACAATCTCCAAGCGGAATTAATTGCTTAACATCGTATTTCTGAATAAAAATTCTGGAAGTTGAAATTTTTACTAAAGAGTGTTGAGAGCGAACGAATGTATTAGATGAATGTAGTTATTAGCGTGAATTTAAGGTAAGGGAGGGTCGATGGCGGAATATTAAGTACCCCACCTCAATTTGGGTATGACTATGAGTATAGGTGATGAGGGAATGTCGAGTACTCAACCACCCCAATTGAATGAATGGTATTTAAGATTGATTTTGAATGTGAATGGGTTTGGAACTGAACGCGTTGGGTGCTAGCTGTTGTCATCGGAGCCCGACACCAATGGTTGGACGGATAAATCAAGTTTAACCACATACTGCCGGTTACCGCAGGTGTTTTCCGAAGCGTATTGGTTCGGGTGATACGAACACGGATTCGTACCACCCCGACTTGTAATTTATGACAAATTGCCATTCCTAGAACTACCGGACTGCGAGAAGTGATAGACTCAACTCTGCACTATGTACACCAAGCTGAGCTTATATAAATCCAAATCCAAAATCCATATTTTACTAAAGAGGGAGGTGACTGTAAGAAATATAACATAAAAGATGGGCTGAAGAATGTACTGGATTTTACGTTAAGGTACATGGCGCAAAGAGGAAAGAGTCGTGTCAAAGCAGTTCAGCATTCCATGAAAAAAAGGATGCAAGGGAGAAAAATTAAAAGGAAAACAGGGATAAAGGACTGAAAGAAAAAAAAGTCGGCCATGTTGACAGGATGAAGGAGGTAGGCAAAATGATATGTACAATGGTTTCTATCGATATATTTCGGAAAAGCGGAAGACAATTCATGATGATTGAAGAATTTTTGTGAGAAAAACCGGCTCACAAATTACTTGATAAAATTTAGTTAGGTCTTGAACACGTGAGGGGATGGCGTCAGACTCCGGTCCCAGGAAACACAATGACCAGGAGGGTCCTGAATCACTGATATCGCTGAAAATCTCCTGTCTCGTTCTCCTGACTCACTCCGTAAAAATAACTCCAGCTGACGAGCTTTCACTAGTAGCCTTGATAACGCAGTTCACTGAGGTGGGCGTCGGACTATTTTTACAACCGGCCGATTAATTTAAAAAAAGTGAACAGGTCAACCGTAATTGAAGTTTTTGTTTAATGACTCTATACATCCTGGCGATAAGACAGGTAATATTTTATAATTGATTTTTTTTTCTTGGATTGGTTTAATCTTTTCAACTGCCAGTCCAAATACGAACACGATAACAACACGAATAAATTACAATAGAAACTTAATGCTATTTCATGATGAAATTTAAAAACAAAAGGTTCTATTATAATTCTTACAGATAATAGATCCCTGGAAGATTGCTGACTAACTTTGTCAGCAGTTAGATCAAAACTGATCATCTACGGGCTGCTTACTTCCTGAGTCAGCGGCAATCTTCCGCCGAAGAACCTTTCATCATCACGCCTGATTCGAGATAGGCGGACAAGGGGGCTGCAAAATATCTGACGTCCTACTCGAAAAGTTATAAACAAATTCATTTCTATGAAACTTTAGTTTGTTTTGCAATCATACGTGGCAAACGTTTCACTCACGAATGCAGAACCAAAAAATAATAATTTCGCTTTTTAAAACGACCTTATCGATACGCACCCCATAATTTTCTCTTAGATACCGACCAGGAGGAATAATTTGATGTGTTTGTCATAACAGAAATATCATTACACCGTCCATGGTTTCTCCCCAAGGCCGTGCTTCTTTTCGAATCAGTCTAACGTAACGACCTCTAAAACTTTGCCGAGACAATGGTCAAAACTGCCTACGTCCTCGTCGGAGATAATATACAACAATTTCCCAACTTTTCATCAATGCTAGATCATAAATGACAGGCAAACAATCTCGTGGAAAAAGCCTTTTTCCGACCACTTGCGGATCTGCTAACACGACCCCCCGGGCTGGAGGAACTGATGCGTTAATACTTGGGAAAAGTCAAGAAGGAGACAAAAGAACATTTTTTTCTGTTCCTTTCTATATTTCCGGTTTGTTACCACCAACCATTTTATGTAGAGAATGTCAATCCTGCATTTTTCGTTTTTTATATACAATATATAAAAAAATCAACGTCCGGTTGTAATATCAGCATCAGCACGTTGACCCGTTTCTGTAAACAAATGCTCGCATAAAATTTGTTTAACCTAACAACAAACCTTTATCAGAGGAAATGCTTTATGTAAGTAGATTTCTCACTTACACATCAGTGGCCAACCCTATCAACGCGATTTCGTCCAAAGTTCTTAACTGTCCATTACTCTTCTGTATAATAAACTTTCTTTATATAATCTGAGAGAAGACAAATGATAGTTTTAACTGATGTACAATTGCCCATGACTGGAAATCCTTTTGAAATATAAAGCCTACGGTGGCGAAACGTTTATTAACGTCCATGGCAAATCCATGGAAAATTGAAACGGGCAATTCAGTATTTTCACTAACCGCACAAATAATCCAGCGTAAAGCGCGCTTGCCACTGATTTTTAGGATCCTGAATCCTCTAAATTCCAACGCAAACACTTTTAAGTCATTTGGACGTCGTCCATGGTCAACCAGGTCCGCCTGGCTTCGCTAGGTTTATTCGATGGCCGTCAGGTGAAAGCATTGAGAGGGAGAGGAAATAAGTATAAGCTGGTTTTCCATGAACTAATAAGACAATTAAGTCAGGTTTTGTTCAAACATAATCACCTCAGATTGAAGTGAACTTTTCAACTGGCGGGAGTGGTCATCGTCTCGGCTCGTAAATCCCGGTCGGGGGTTCGATTCCCACCGTCTCCCCGGCCCTTTTTTTGACCAAACCCTTCTCCCAAGAGTACAATTTAAAAAATAAATAAAACTTTTCAATGATGCAATAAAGAAAGCATTGAATAGGGTATCTTAATGTATCGCAATGAAAAAATTCGCTTAGTCTATTAAATTAATATTGTAATTTCAAGGCAGAATATTTCTCAAAAAATTCTTATCCGTTAAAAAATATCCCAGTTTTTCCAATGGTCTAGTTTCGTTTTATACCAGTGCCGAGATGAAAATTACCCGTAGCCCGCTATCGGTCATTATTTGTGGTAAAACAACCGGGAAATAAAATCCACGATAGCCTGATAACTACACACTTGTATGAAAATTTCGGAGCAGGAGTTAGGCGAGGATGCCATCCGAGACGTTATATAACGGACCTTAAGATTTTTTTTCTATTTTTCACGTGTATTGTTGTCGTTTCATAATTCAATCTTATCTAGGCTCACAACAGGATGAAAATAGGAGTATAATCGTATCGAGAAGTCCGGCATTCTTTGGAATTTAATTTTGATAAGAATTATTTGCCATTTATCTCGCCAGCTCTGGATTTTTCCTGAAATGTTTTATATAAACTTTCTAAACTGAATCTTTTATAAATTTTCGACTATTAAATTTTTAAAAAAGTTATTCTTGAGATATATTTTAGATAGAGTAACACCAATTTACGACATGTGGTTGTAATAATCTTCCGGAAAAAAAAGAAGTTTTCTCTTCACTGTAACTAGTAGAAGGCAGAAGAACATGTACCCCGCGTCATGGGAAAGAGAAGACATTTTAAAGTCAATGATCACCTACGTGCCAGGAGAAAAAAAAAAGAAGCGGTGACATTTCTTTTTGTCAAAAGTTCCACATCTGTCTAACACGACTGTCATAACCTCAACCTGCATATCTAACTTTTATCCCTTTTAAAATAAACCAGGTCCAGAGGCTGGAAAGACCTTGTTTTGTCTTCCGGTTAAAAGAAAAAATGCTTCGACTGCAAAACCGCAAAAAGGCCTGTATTTACGGTTTGAACGTTCTGGAAAGTATCTTTCTCGGGCCTTGCTCGATGGAAGGGCCGTCGGTGTCCGACCGAAACGGATCTGCTAACGGTGGAAAGTCTGTTGAAGAAGGTGTGAAAAAAAAGATTCAACGAGGGAGGACGGCTCGCTAGGTATAAAAGTGAAAACAAGGAGAAAAAGACAACGCGAACATAGTCATGACTCATTGGTAATAACATGACTGCTTACAATCATCGGTTACTATTTACGTATTAATAGCTCCAAAAGACCTGCCCGCTTTCTTCTTATTAACCCCCTCATTAATGAAATTGACTTTGAAAGCTCAATCTGCATACTCGGCCATTACTGTTCAAGCACAAGAATCTTTAAGAAGAAATGCAGACGGTCAGTTACTATGTATATAGACGTTCTTCTGTCTTCTCAACATCAGTGAATAAATTTCAGTTTATTTTCAATAATTGATCTTCATAATAAGAAACTAAGTCATGGTCATTCCCTGTTTTTAGTTTTCACGTGTTTTTCCAACGGTGCTCTGTTAAAATTGACTCCATCGTTTTTGGTCGGCCATTCTTTTTTCCCCTTCGTGATCTTTTTTTCCAATAAGCTTATTGCTATCCTTGAAGGTGCCGGTACGTCCTAGATATTTAGCTTCTTCAACTCAACTGTTCACCTTCAACAATGATATATTTTTCTTTTGGCCCGTTAGTCGTGTGTCTCGTTTCTTACAATTTATAGGCCTACTTTTCTAACTTTTTTGGAACTACTACAGACGAATTGTTGCACGTGATTTAACAAATGCCAACAAAGCGTACAGTTTTTTCTCTTTTTTAACCCATATTTCTGGGGAAAAATTGATCTCGAACTGTGTTTAACAGAGTAAGACCGAGTGTGTCTCCTTGCTTACCAATCAAAAACTTTCTCAGAAGACGATAACACAAGAAAACTATTTTGTTTGTATTTTTTTCTATTACTTGGTTTATAATGTGTTTTAAGTTATGAGGCTGGTGTTTTTTTAAACTTTTTTTACCCTATCCTTTATTAAGACTGTGAAGAATCCACCCAGGATTAAGCTTAGGGGACGATATTTTTTTTGCCCCGTCTCTACCCTTTTTTAAACACACTATTAACTTAAATATAAACTTAGCTTCCTGAAACTCTCACACGTTAAAGATACAAAACAATTCCAAAAAGGCAAAATTAACATATTTCAATACTGACTTAGTTTCAGCCAAAGGAATTTTTTTATCAGCGTCTATCTTGCGATAAAAACTAGCTGATAACGTAATATTTGACGGGGAAAAATCAGCGTTACTAATTAACGGATGGGAAATCTACATTGTTTCGAATTGCAGTCGGACCTATTTTGCATATAATACTAGTAAAAAAAAAGCTTGGTAAAAACCTACAGGCAAAAAGTTCGCATTTTGTGGGAAAAATATCACGGATTGGGATGGGTTTCAAAAAAGAGCATTACGAGACCTTCACCTTTGTCTCTCACGACCTGCGTTATTCGCAGGATCGGCGGATCTCCATTTCAAAATGACAAGGAAAAAATCGAATCCCAAACACAGCCTTTTATTAGATTCTTCCAAAATAGAACTTTTTTAAAAATTTGAATGAACTTTAAAATTCATTAAATCCATTATATTTAGTAGCCTATTGACCAAATTACTTCTATCAATTAGTTAATCTTTTTATGTAAGGTTATGGTTGAAATGAAAAAGTTAATGCCAGGAGCGGGATTCGAACCCACGACCTTCGGCTAAATACGCTGCTCTACCACTTGAGCTATCGTGAAAATTCGATAGGTTGGGTTGAGATGGGAAGTTGGTGTCCGAGTAGATCGAAGTCACTTTAGCTCAAAGTGGTAGAATAGCGGCGTATCAAGCCGAAGGTCGTGGGTTCGAATCCCGCTTCTGCCACTAACTTTTCCATTTCAGCCAAAACCTTACATAAAAATTATTTGGAGATCGTGAGTTGCGGTCTGGTGTGACGTAGGTTTTAGAAAAACGTTTTCTTCATCACGCCAACGTTTCGATCATTATTGAGATCATCTTCAGGGCCTGGGATTTATAAACATTGTTTGAATTTTACAAATACATTTAGGATGTCGGGAAAAAATTATGAATTTATACAATGCTAAAAAATTTTAGATTTTAGCACTCTGAACACGACACACAAGATCTACACGGAAAACAAACACTTTGAGTACTGAAGATGATCTCAATAAAGATCGAAACGTTAGTATGATAAAGAAAATGTTTTTCTAAAACCTACGTCACACTAGACCGCACCTCACGATCTCTAAATAATCATTGGCTAACGGTCACTAAACACCACACATTGTTACATAAAAAGGATAAAATTTATATGGTTTTTGGATACTAAACGAGATATTTAATCGTGGAATAAATAGAGAAATGTGTGATTGTACCCATCAAAATTTATCGAAACGTGCCTATCTTCTGTTATATCATCCTTCCTATCAAGTTTTTATTTTGCTTTTTTTATACTCGAGATTATCAGCGAACCAAATGTTTTGTACAGAGATAAAAAGAGGGAAAAATCTCTTAAGCCTCATTTACCTTGCTAGACCAACGGACAAACAATCTCATTATCAACTTTATCGTGTTTGCAAGGCTGGAAACAATGCTAAAGGTGTTGCATAAATTGCAAACCAAACCGATTGTTTGGAACAGACGGGCGGGCAGGAAAAGCTCGCACAATTGGAGGACGGCAGTAATTGAGGTTTAACCTTGCGTTTTAAAACAAAAAGGGAGAGAGAAAAAAATTACGGAAATTATTTTCTCGGATGACCGCTGAATTCTTGACATCCACCGTTTAAACCCCTCCTTGAAAGTCATCGGACGGTGACAGGGCGACGAGGTAAACCGACCTTCGGCTTCGACATCCCAAATACCCCCGGGATCCCTTTTGGATAAAAAATTACGATTTTCGTGCGGGGGGAGGAAAAGTCAAGATTATGAAGAGAAACAGGAGAATGTACCTGACGAAAACCGTGGAATTGGATGGAAGATCCGTTACGGACTTTCTCAAGAAAGTAAGAACTGTCTGGTGCGTGAGTACGTTTTGCTCTATGATCCTTACAAGAGCGTGGAATTATTAAAAGCTCTGTCTGCATTTTTATCTGCAAATCTTCTAAGCATCACAAGGCAAAATGTTATCGCTGTTTATTTTATACAAATTGGTATTGAGTAGAAGTGATAAATCTCAGGCTCGACGTTAAAACTGTCTTATGTCACGCTTTTCATTTATTGTACAACTCTCAACACGATGCTTAAAATTGAATTACATTACAACGTAAATTTATAAATAAACAACAATTATCGTTTTGACAGCTTTGGATATAAATTTTCCCATTTGGAAAAATAACTTAATCGGTTTAATTTACAAATTAGCCTTAATTTTTGTCGACAGTCTTCCGAGACGAGCAGATGTTACATCAACACGTTAAGAGGTCACTGACAAATACGTGGGACATCCCGTCCTTGTACGCCCGTTACTGTCTTCTTGCCACACCCACTCGACGTTAAATTAAATCCACTTTGCAAAGTGAAAATATCGATTCAATCTGTCATAACGTCGAGGGAAATAGACGATTATCACACCCGAATGTCCTTTTCTGTCTTTCCCCGAAAGAAAATGCCAGCTAAGATCCTTTGACTTATTAGCATAGGCAAAAATATGGAATCGATTAATGCCCGAGATAACCTTTCAAGAATTGACTTTCCTTTTCGTCAAAACCGTGTAAATTGTAGGGGTTCCATTCCTAAGACGGAAAGTGGAAATAATGTCATACTGGAAGGAACCGTTCATGAGATATAGTGTAACGCATACACAATGGATTTCCTAACGCATCCTTTCATTATTTAGGTGGGTGGTTGAGATCTTGACGTTTTTTTCCTGGAATAAAGAACCAACAATTTTAAATTTTCTTACATGCCAATTAATAGCAAAAAATCTTCAAACTGATTTAAGATTTCTTCAAACTATTATCTCTACTATTATCAATTTCGTAACCGCTGATAAAGAGAAATAATTCAGTACATTATCAAAATGAACGATATCAAAAGTTCATTTTCCAATGTGAACTGAGTTAATTGGCCAATATTTATTTTGAGGTCTACGCGGTAAAGGTCTTTTAGTTAAAATTAAAAGTCCCAATTTTTTGGGAATGGGCCATCTTTATGACTTACATATGCTATAGATGTTTTATTTAACCGATATTTCTGTTGAATTTGTGTTGTCGTCAAAACGAACAAATGCCAGTGTTGTATCAACGCCAAGCTTTCGACAATTTTGATCGTCTTCCTCAGGGCACTACAGAGACGGAAAAAATTAATAAAATAATAATACAATTTTTGTTTCATTTTGGCTACTCACAGATACTCAGCCAATACATCATGTCACTCATTTTTGACAACCTCTTCATCACACAATTATTTTAAGATATTACGTACTCTGACCCTGCCACCAACTAATAACTACCATTTTTTACTTGGGTTTCTTAATTTTTTTTAAAAGAAATCCTTGTAAAAAACTGTTAGTTATAAGGTGATAACAAGTATTGCAATTCATCTAGTTAAATACTTGTGATATATGTACCTGTAACAAGTTTTATATTTATTCACTATTTTTCGTGGTCCGCTTGACCAATTAATATCATTGAATTAATTAAGGTTTTTAGCTGAGATAAAAAAGTCAGTGTCACGAGCGGGATTCGAACCCACGACCTTCGGCTTGATACGCCGCTACTCTACTACTTGAGCTATCGTGACTTCGATCCACTCGGGCCTAACTTCCCATCTCAACCCAACCTTATGTTGTATTTATTTGTTTACATATTGAGTGAGTATCTGTGAGTAGCCAAAATGAAACAAAAATTGTTTTATTATTTTATTAATTGTTATCTGTCTCTGAAGTTCCCTGAGGAAGACGATAAAAACTGTCGAAAGCTTGGCGTTGATACAACACTAGTATTTGTTCCTTTTGACCTCAACACAAATTCAAAAGAATCATCGGTATTGAACGTTGGGCGATCGCATCCATTATTTTCGGATGGAGGCTTCTCCTCCTCTTCACTATGTTTTATTTAAGAAAATATCTTCCATTATCCGCTCATACACTGAGAATAACAGGCTGAAAAGGGGTGTAAATCAGTGGTAAGTCTGGAATGGCTGAAATGGTGGTGGTCTGTTCTTGAAAAACCTTCTAGAAGCATCAGCATCACAAAAAGATCAAAAACTACATAGTATATATAAATATTTTGTTATGCAATAAAATATGTAATAAATGGCGAACACTATGCAGTATGAGACATGGATGAGAAACTCATTGATATTTTTCCCACTGGCGATGAACTGACTGATGATAAAATGTTCCATACATGATATCTAACAGATTTGAATTTTCGTTGAAATACTCAATTGTAAAGACCGTATTGTTTTTTCAATAATTCGATTTTAACCCTATTGCGTTTTGAAGCAGTGTTTACTTAGTCGATATTGATTACACACATTGAAAAGGGTGAAATAAGGTGTTCTCATTCGTCTGTTTATTTGTAATATCGTACTTTTTACAAGATAATTTGCTAATTTAAAATGGGGGAAATAGTTGTATTTTATCATTTAATGTTTCTTTTAAAACGGAAAATAACAGCTCAGGCCGTTAGGAAAATTTGTAATATGCGTGGTCAGGAAGGTCAGGACTCCAAAAGTGTTTTGCTCGGTTCAGAAAAGGAAATTTTGATTTGGAAGACGCAAAATCGACCCTCAAACGTAAATGATGAGTGATGACCAAATTTAACGTTTTTTCACAAGTAACCCACACACAAAGACTCAAAACATCGAAGAGACTAGAGTTTCAAAGTATCCGAGAGCCGGTTTATCGGAAGAAAAATAATTTATTGGATTCTCTCCTAAAACGCAATATAAACCATTTTTCAGAAGATGGATAACTGGGGATGAAAAGTGGGGCCTTTATATCAATGTCCAGACAAGAATATCCTGGGGAAAAAGCTGTGGACAACTCGAAAAGCCGGATTGTATCACAAAAGTAGGGATTGCCATCTTTAATCTTTACATCGACATAACGGTTTTCCGATATATCGAAAACCATGTCGACATCACCGATATATCCTGAAAAATATACATTACGACTATTTTTAATATCAATATGAGCTAGATAGTTCTAGCTAACTGTTCTAGCTAAAAAAACCGATATTAGTAATAAAAATATGCTCATGGTCATCAGTAATTATATAATTCCTGGTTAGGTAGTAATAAAAAATATATAAAATAAAATAGATTAAGATTATAAAAATTAAGGTTTTTAAGCCTTTCGAGCTTGTTTTACAAGTTGCCATTTGTTTTCCTTTTTCCGGTGCATAAAAAAATATTTCCAAACAACGGTTTTTTGACTTTTTTTCCGGGGAAGGTGTCATCATAAAAATGTATTTGAAAATTGTGCGCAGAAAAGTAGATACAGATCCCGATACCGATATAAATAAAAAAAACGAATATATATCGATACATTTCAACGAATATATCGATATATTTCAAATATTTACACTCAAATATATCGATACATTTCAACGAATATATCGATATATTTCAAATATTTACTCAAATATATCGATATATTTCAATGAATATATCGATATATTTCAAATATTTACACTCAAATATATCGATACATTTCAACGAATATATCGATATATTTCAAATATTTACACTCAAATATATCGATAAAAATATACTCGATATATGTAGAAGTATATATGGATATATCGTTGCCATCCCTACCAAGAAGTAATATTCATTATTGAATGGGGTGCTTTTTTCTGAGTAAAATCGTCAGTTCTAATGTATATTGCACAAAACTAGAGCGATTGACCAATAATCAAATCTACCAAGGCTAATCGCAAGGAGAAGATTTCATTATTCAATTTAAAAAATGGTAATAGATAGTGAAACAAAATGTTTTATTTATTAAATGATTACATTTATTAAAACTTACTAAATTTTCATTGAATTTACTACTAAAAAAACCCATAGGACTTATTTGTACAATATTAGACTTCATAGTAAGAGAAAAAAAAATTAATTAAACTGTAAAATTGTACACCGTGATTCGCTATTACATTCACTTCGATTCCGTTAGTCATAAGTCATAATTATACAATGAGTTGGACACACGTAGGTGCATCTTAAGCATTTGGAGCATGACGGTGTACAGAAATTCGTAATTGTTGGCCGTAAGTCATCAGCTAAAAACAAAAAGTTTGGATGGGTCACGTGCGCAAAGACCTACGTTCACTTCCATGTCTTTTTTCAATTTTCGGCAGATTCTCTTACGACTAAAAAGTTTAAGAAGTTATCCAATCCATGAGCGACGCAAAGGATCTTTTTAAAATAAACCTTAAATAATCTTATGTATATTAATTAATTTGTTGTGAACAGTTGCATAAGAAGAAATTAACTCTACGTTAGTGTTATTATAGGTATGTTCTGTCTGAAACTGTAATATATCGAAAATAAATTAAATAGGCAGGTTTATTGTACTAGTTAAGTAAGAGATAATCGGAACGTTGCAGGAAATTGCAATCGGTCGTGGTTTTTGTTTCAAATTCGCGAGACTTTGATATGATATCTAATATTGTATCCTGTCATGACTACATACAGCATATTGGTGCAACTATCTCGAAATAGGATATGGCCCAATGCAGGATTTCCAAGAATGGCTAGTCCGGAGGATTTTTAAGACATCGGCTTTCTTGTAAGACTTCGTAACGCTTTACAGGGCAGATTGACCCGTCTCAAATTTTCTTTTTTCCCTTTTGTAATTTTTCGATAATTATATCATTATTTCCTAGCCGGCGAATAAAGGAGGTTCTAACGGTCAACGCCCGACCGTGAAAAGGTGGTTATAATAGAGGAAAACATCGGCGTTTTTTTTTTTCTCCAACGGATTTATGCAACGGAGAAATTTCCATCATCCGATCGTTTCTGGCGAGTAAAATATTTAACATTAAATTGTGAAATTGAAGGGTGGTCAACGACTGTACCTATTGTCAGCAGTTTGATCGTCCCTGTTCCTTCTGGTAACCCTATTCTTTTTTCTTTTATTTTTTCGTGTCAGCCGTATTTCAAAAGTTTATCGCCTTCAATAAATGTCAGCCAGAGAAAACGCGTTTTATCAAAATATACAGTAGGTTTAGGATAAGTTTTGGACGTATAAATTTAAAATGTTCAGGACGAAAATACACCGTTTAATAGACCTTTATAACGTACAAAAACTAAACACGACGTACCACAATCCACGTTCCATACATTCTACAAATAATTTTATCCTAAATCTTCAAGAGAGTACTTGACGATAATAAGAATAATATATTTGCCATTATAAAAAACTTAAAGGAAAATGAATTTTATATTTTATTTCAAGAAAATATGAACATCAGGAAACACCGATGAAAATGAAAAGCCTGGCCAATTAAAATATATTGTTCTAGCTTAATATTGTTCAGCAAAAGTTAAAAGATAAAAAAGTCAGTGTCACGAGTGGGATTCGAACCCACGACCTTCGGCTAAATACGCCGCTGCTCTACCACTTGAGCTACCACTCAAGTCACCAACTCAACCCCACCTTTTGAATTATCCCTCCTTTTTGCCATTTTTCCTTACTTAAAGATTAATTAATTGAAAAGAATATATTTGGGCAATCGGACCACGAAACCTAATTGATTTAATAAGCCAAATGAAGTATACTTCATTAAAACTTCTCCGTGGCCATTTCACTTGTCGCCGAGAATCAAATAGAATAAACGACATTTGAAAAATGGCAAAAATGAGGGAAAATTCGAAAGGTGGGTTGAGGTTGGAAATTGGTGTCCGAGTGGAACGAATTCACGATAGCTCAAGTGGTAGAGCAGCGGCGTATTTAGCCGTGATGGGTTCGAATCCCGCTCGCGACACTGACTTTTTTATCTCAACCAATACCTTACTTAAAGATTAATTAATTGAAAAGAATTTATTTGGTCAATCGGACCACGAAATCTAATCGAAAAAAGGCTGGTTTTCGATACTAATTATTAGAAGAAATTATGTACATTTTATTAATTTTAATCAGCCCCAGTCAGTTTGTAATTATTCATTTTCATACTGCTAGCGAATGTGAAGGGTTAGGTAGAAATCAAAGAACCTTTGAACGACTGAAATAATTTAAGTTAGAAAAAAAATCAAATGAAGAGAATAATCAGTAAAATAATCGATTTTCGTATAAAGCTGTGAGTAATTTCGCCCGTACGTTTCCTGAACTATTATAAACATTAATTTCTGTCTTGAGACATTTTTATTTCACAAGGTTTTTGCAAAATCAACGTCTGCGACCTTCACTTGCTCAAATAATGACAGCCTTGGTTTTAACACTGTTTCTCACCTGATGAGTTCTCATGATATACATTTGAATCGCTCTTCTTTTTTTCTTTCTTTTTTTTTGTAACTTCAAAAATTAAACTTCAAAGACAATTAAGCATACGAGTTTTTCCCCCCTCGAGGCCAAGCATGTCCATAACGGAACTCTGCTTCAAAGAGCACCGGGTGATTGCAGAAATTGGACCGTGACTTCTTTGCCCATTGCTCAAACCACATTCGAAGCACAACCACTTCTTTTCTTTAAATAAAAGCAGAATTTAAAATTAATTACAAGGTTCATAATCTGGAAAATAAATAATTACTTGAAGTAACCAAATGCTAAAGGATTTATTTTTAAAAAAAAAGAATGTACAAGTTGAAAATACTTGCTAGAAGGTTATCAAATATCCTTGAAATTAGATACGAATGGGATAAAGCTATCTTACATTTTTTTCCTTAATGAATTAGCTTTTATTCCTATGAACTGCGTTGGGCAACGATTAATCTATTTCCCACCGCTCCTTTCTTTCAGCAAGGACCTTTCCTAAAAACAAAATTGACGCAATTTTCTGCGGTTGATTAAGCCAGATATTAAGAAAGCAAAGAAGGATTATACATTCACTTCTATCTGAATTTAATCGCAAATCCATTGCCTAAAGGGTTTGGGCTTTATCTACATGAACTTTCAAGAGCAACCTGAGTTAGTAAAATGTAACCAAGATATCAAGTTTGACTAAGATTTCCATGCAGTTCAACAGCATAAATAAATTTTGGCAAATTTTCTCTTTAGTGCATTTATATTATGTTAATAAAGGCTGTATCTCGAGAGCAAATTAATAACCTTAGAGAAACAGACAAAACCGTTATTATTAATTGGCGATTCGGACGATTTGCCGAAACGCCAATTTTCCTCGAGCCAATTGTCCGACTAATTAGTCGAAATCGTTAACATTGAAGCGTCCTTAACGGTCCTTATTAAAATAATATACGGTATAAGGATGGCCATAATTAAATAAACCTCAATTAGGCGTGATGGCAAAAATGAAAAACGGAGGATGGTGGCTAGAAGAAGGCATACCGATTCAATAAGGAAATCCTTAAAAATTGTCTAAAGTCGTTAATCAATAAAAGCGGTACAAATTAAAACATTTCCATTTTTTTCTTATGCAAATAACTCCGGAACATACACATAAGCGTGAAAGGGGAAAGTTTTCTAAATCATTTTACCACATTTTTACCTTTTCGGTCGAACGATTAATTTATTAGCTGAAAAAAAAGCTCAACCGGCCCATGGAAGAAGTTTAGGAATTATCCGTCTGTGTAACTAAAAACAAACTGTATTAAACTTTTCTCTAACGATTACATAACAGAAAACTCACTAAGAAAAACTCATTACTTTGAAAAAAAAACTCTTAGTTCAAAATTGAGATTAGATTAGTTTCCTTACTTCTAAATTTTACATTTGTATGCATAAATAGATTTATCTATATTTTAAATGATCTATATTTAAATTTTTATCTACATTTAAATTATATTTATCTATATTTGAATGAAGATACTTAAGTTTTGAACATTTCAAAATAAATAGTACAACTATAAAATATATGAATTATGACTTCACTTGTTTCACCATATTATCAAATTAATGTTTTTTGAAGGGGGGCGTCGGTTGCCGCAACGGTTTCGGCGTTGACACAGCGCTCGTCACTGTAAGGTAAAGGATCCGTGTTCGAATCCAGCGGCCCTGCTTTCGAACCCGACATACTTACAAATGGTTTTTTTTTTTTTTTTTTTTTTCAAAAACACCGGTACCCCGAGGGTTTATATGACCTCTGCTGTTGCGAACCCTCGTAAAAAATGAATTTTTTTTTTAAATATATATAAATATATTTTCTGAAATTAATAATTGATTTCTTTCCATTCCTATTAAGAAAAAATCTCTTATTTCGACAGAGGTAACTAAAAACAAATTTGGCAGTTATTCTATTTTTCTAAAGCAATCTGTTTTAAATACATTCAAGCAAAATGTCGGTTTTAAAATTATTGCATAATAAACCAGCACGGTAGATTTATGTTTAAAAAAAAATTTATAGACGGCTATTAGTAATAGCGATGATAACGCCTATCTAGGTTATACCCGATAAAAAAAAGACGATGATAATCAATACCAAACGAAAATGATGGGTTAAATCACATAAAAGCAAATTTCTCTTTGAAAACAGAAACTAATGTGATATCTGGTTCCTGAAGCTAAAAGTGCCGGTGAGGAAAAAATACGGCCCATTATAAAACAGCCGTAGTTCACCATTAACATTTTTCTAGGGGTGAAACTTTAATCCAACATTTTTTAACCATGAGAAATATTACAAAGAACCTGTCTTGTATCAGTGGGAACAAGCATAAAATTAAACTAATATAGCTTTTTTGTTCTTTCGCACTTAGAAAATTGTCTTCTTTATTCGTTATTAACTAAAAATTTAAAGTGAACAGCAAAACGTGGAACTTCAACGAGATTTTATATCCCTTTCAACATGTCGCAAAACACAAAGATAAAAATCCATAATATTCCTACCTAACGTTCAGTTAAAAACAAGAGACAAAAAAAACCATCATGAAGTACTAACAGAAAAACAAATTCTGCTAATAAATTTATATAACAAGGTAATCCACCAACAAGAACAATAAAAAAAGAAATCAAAATTACACATATATATAAATATATAACAACTGAATTCCAATAATCATTTAGTATAAATCCTCGAACCAAAGATACACTCATTGTTCTACACTCAAATAAAGTGAAATATAACCAATAATTAAAATATTATCTCATGTGCTTTATACACGCGTTTTAATTATATTAATGGGACGAAGATCAAAGTAACAGTTTAAGAACCTGTTAGATTGAGCGTCTAACAACGCTTCAAGTTTGCTCATTTATGTTTTTTCTTCTGCCAGTCATTTTCAACGTCTAACGGGTTCGCATACACAGCGTAAGAAAATAAAATTATGAAAAGATTGAAAATTAAAGTCCGAGGAGTGAAATGTATAAGTAATTTTTCTTTTAATAATTTTCTTCGCAAAGAACTTTTTATATATTATTTTAATTTTCAATCCCACATAGTATAGAGGGTGTTTGGCTACTCGGGTTACAAACTTTGCCAGTAGATTCTACATTAAAAATGGAACCAAAAAATCCTAATTAACTTTCATCCGAATCTCAACAGTTTCGGAGTTATTCCCCTTTTTCTGAGTTTTTAAGATTTGAAGACCTTGCTTCAAATACACAATGATAACTAAAAAACGAAAACGTTTTGGACAAATCCATTCATGCCACAAAAAAATTCGTTAAATTTTAAATAAGATAAGTAAACTTGTGAACGTTGGAGAAATAAGCAATTTAGTAGCCAGAACTTTGATAAATCTTTTTTTTTTTTTTTTTTCAAAGTTGACAAACTTAGTATGATGGTTCCGAACTATTTCCAAACCTAGAGACCAGCAAATTTCAAAAAGCATACTCCATTTTATATTCTTTCTAATGGTGTAGTTGCTTTTTTGATTATTTTTTTCAAAGATGAAGTAATTGAAGTAGGAAAGGAGAAAACCGTGGTTGACGGATTGTTAGGGTGGAAATATTAATAATAATAAAAAAAATAAAAATCTTAAGAAAATTTTGAATTAATTTAATAAAATTTTCAATTTTGATTAAAAATTCTCTACACCCTCCGCAATGCTCAAACGAGCCTGTTTTTTCATATTAGCCACTGTAAATCGAAAGTTTAATTTAAGTTTAAGTTTTTTACCAGTGGAAATTCGTTGCTTTACAATTACAACATACAAGATATCACGTAGATAACTAAAACGTTTTGAAACTTAAAACTATTTTATTCCTTGGAATAATAATATAATAATCCTATAATCAAAGCTGCAGTCGTGTTGGTAAATAAGTAAACACTTCCATTATTTCGGTTTCGAACCCAAATTAAAAAAAATGAATAAATTCACTCAAAATTTCTTTAGGTTAGTTTATTTTTTATTATTATTAATCTTTCCACCTTAGCAATCAGTCAAGCACGGTTTTCTCCTTTTCTTCGTCTTTGAAAAAAGCCACCACTAAAAAGGATACTAAATGGATTAAGTTTTCTGAAATTTGCTGGTCTCTATGTTTGGAAATAGTAGTTTAGAATCACCAATTTGAAGCAAAGTCTTGAAATATTAAAAAATCAGAAAAAGTGCAATAACACCGAAACTGTAGAAATTAGGGCCATAGTTAATTAGGACTTTTTCGTACCATTTTGAATGTAGAATCTACTGGCAAAGTTTGTAACACGAGTAGCTAAACACATTAAAAATTAACAAACTGACTTACATATAAAAGTATTGAAGGCAGAAAAGCATATTTTAAGAAAGTACAGTTTTAAATTGCTTAATTTTTTTATTACCCAGTTCCTATCACCCACTGATAAGAAAAACCGTACGTACACGTGTCTTCTATTTTTCGACCTAGTATCCACAAAAAAAAAAGTTTCATTAAAATCGGTGATCTCAGACCGTAACCTCTCTTTGTCAGCTTGTCTCCCTATTTTTGTTGAGGTTTTATCACAATGATGATTTTCTTTTGTATTAGAATTTTGTAAAAATAATCGTATTTGATTGTTTGAATATCAACGCATAAAAAAACTTCATTATTTGAGGTGGATAAAAACTTATTACTCATTACCATATATCATTAATGGTCCAACCAGATTTCACTTATTAAAAGCTAGAATGAAAATCGCTGAAATATGACAACCATTGAGTGCGCCGGAAAAACAGTTTCCTTGTCAATTAAACCCCGTATATTATATTAATTATTGAATATACTTTAATGTGTTAATTTAGCCCGGCTGTAAATTATATTCACATGCACTGGCCTTTGTCCGAAGTGAAGGGAACTCTTTTTTTTTTAAAGTGGTCTTTCTGCCGGGATAAACATATGAATGAATCAAAGCCACCTTTCATACAATTTCACTTCCTTTTGTTTTAAAGCCGGGCATAGATTGTCACTCGACTTATTTCACGCTCTCTCGGAGGTACGATTGTTCAGACGTAACGTGAACTTTGATTTATCAACTTTGACGAATTCGCGTTCATCAAAGGGGCGCAATTTACATAGGCCGATCGGCCGCGGGCTCTTCACAAAGGGGAAACCGTAAAAGAAACAATCTGTCAATTTCTAACCGGAAAACAATATGGTCTAGGCTTTTTTCCAACTTTCTACACGCACGTTGGTCAATTAATCATTTCAACTGTTTAATATAGTCCATTAGATTTTGTGGTCCGATTGACCAAATAATTTCTTTCAATTACATTAATTTTTATGTAAGGTATAGGTTGAGATAAAAAATTCAGTGTCACGAGCGGGATTCGAACCCACGACCTTCGGTTAAATACGCCGACGCTCTACCACTTGAGCTATCGTGATCTCGATCCACTCGGACACCAACTTCCCATCTCAACCCAACCTTTAGAATTTTCCCTCCTTTTTGCCATTTTTCAAATGTCGTGTAATCGGATTGGATTCTCGGTGACAAATGCAATGGCCACGGAGAGCTTTAGTGAAGATATACTTCATTTTACTTATTAAATCCATTAGATTTCGTGGTCCGATTGATCAAATAACTTCTTTCAATTAATTACCCTTAGTAAGGTATTGGTTGAGATAAAAACACGTTTGCGACAAACATTTAGAAGAATCGTGCTGATTAAAATTATTTTAGTTAACTTTCCTGTCAAGATTATATAAATAATTATATGCAATCCAGTCCGAATTAATACTTTGATTGCATTAAAAATAATAAAGACAATGTTTGGTGATAAGTGACCGTTTGTCGATGATTATTCAGAAATCGTGAGATGCGGTCTGGTGAGATGTAGGTTTACGAAAAACATTTTCTTTACCGTGCCAACGTTTCGATCTTTATTGAGATCATCTTCAGTGCTAGAAGTGTTTGTTTTCTGCGTAATTGTGCCATTCTTGCGTGTCGTGTTGCTACGCAGAAAACAAACACTTTGAGCTCTGAAGATGATCTCAATAAAGATCGAAACGTTGGCACGATAAAGAAAATGTTTTTGTGAAACCTACATCTCACCAGACCGTATCTCACGATTTCTGAATAATCAATAAAGACAATTTCTCTTTTTAGCCAGTAAATTCATAATGTTTCCTGTTGCCAAACAATAAGATTAGATGTTTCCAAGATATTCGAGCAACCGTTGTATCGTGTTAAATGTGTTACTGTGCTAATAGGAACATGTTTTTGAATTGGTTTTGTGAATTCTTGTTCGCGTTTAATATGATTGTATTTTATTTCTGATTTGACCAACTTTTTGTTCCTTCCTTTTTTAAATGTAACTTGTTCCCGATGTTTTATTACTTTTTCAGTAGTAAATCCTAGGCAATTTGATTCTAGTATCTAGTTGAGTCGAAAGCCAAACGGATCCAAACGGCTAATATAATATTTCCTTATTACAACCTCCGTCCCCCATGTTTTCAGCCGAAGTGTTAACACAGTACGATTGCCACTGTCGTTCTTTCCCTTGTATCACACTGCTGAATAAAAGCGGAAGCCGAAAAAGTAGAAAATACTTATCAAACAAGAACGACAAAACAATGGAAAACTGCACAATTATGGGATAGGACTCGCTTCCTCATCGTACACATTTATTTGCATAAAATTTCAATGCCTAATGAGATAAGAAAAATCGTACAATAACAGGTCAAATGTTAATGATTTTATTCTATTTCATCTGCCCTATTTGAATTAATTAGAGATCGACAATAACAACCGTTTGAATTACACGAGAATGAACGAGCATTCAAGAATTTATGTTGAAAGAACTTTGACCTCAAACATACTGAGCCGAAAATAGTAACTGACTGGGTAAATATACAATTGGCGGCCGTAAACAAATGTACACATAAATGCTGCTTCCTACAAGCCTGTTATTTAAAATATAAAAAATAATAATAAAACAACCCAGACCAAATCCAAATAAACATCACGTAAACAATTAATTGTGTTATTTAATCTTAAATATTATGCGGTTTGCCATGTAAAAAAAATTCTTTGAAAGAACAAGAATGTTTCAAATAAACAACGGCAAAGAATACCAAAACTGTGCAAAATGCACTTTCGCTTTTTGAGTTGAAATCGTGATTGATCTCAAGTCTGGCTACCCAGCCGACGCAGATATCCGTTCTACTGGTCGGATTTTAACGGTACCGGTACAATTATCTTAGGAAAGTACCGATCCTCGTTTGGAAAAAAATAATGATATCTGTTCATTGAGAATAAGGGCGCGCAGTAGAAAAGAAACCAAGAAGAAACAGCGATGGGACGATATTCGGATCTCTTTCCATCGCGTGCTCCTTTCGCGTTCTTTTATTAATTAAAGGAGATGAAAGTGCATTCACGTGAACTTGAGCGATTTGTCTTGATCACCTCGTTAAAACGGAGAAAAAAGGGAAAACTTAGAAGTGAACATAATTCATAACCTACAGAAATGAAGTATGGACAAGAAACAAAAATCAGAAATTTAATATTAATAGCAAAGCATAGAGCATAAAGATTTAAAAATTTTTATAACAACAAGAAGATATCAAGAGCCCTCTCTTTAAACCTTGAATAGATTACGTATTTAAAAAAATTTAAACTAATTAAGATAACTTAAGATAATAACAAATCTTAAAATCTCTTAATGAGACCATACGCATAAATTGTTATCATAAAGAACATATGCAAAAAAAATTAAACGAAGTGGGGTTAATAAATTCATATTAAAGAATAGATCGTACACGTTGAAAATCGCGTTGTGATAAGTAAATTCACTCAGATGGGAAAAAAAGAAAATTAAAGGTAGAACACAGACACAGATGAAAGTGCAACTTTCAAAGTTCGAACTTCAGAAGAGTCAATATTTAAGGCATATATCTTGGAAAGGAGTAAGTCTATATTAGAAATTCTTATCGAAACCCTGGATAGATAACGTATTGAAAGGGCTAATCAACTGTAACAGTTTAGATGAAATCGGATCCGCCATGGCCGAAGTTCAAATATCAGAAAAATACAACAATGCAAAGAGAGAGAGACACGGCAAAAGTCACAGACTATAAGATATAACAAAGCTTTCTTATCTAATTTTTAAACAATTTAAACAAAGAGACTGGCCGTCAAAATAAGAGACAGAGACAACTGGCGTAAAAAGAACAAATGTAAAAAACAAAGTTTTAAAAAATTGCCTAATCAATTATAACAGCATAAAATCAGGCCCAAATGAATATAAAGCTAAAAATATACTATAAATACACATAAACAAAAGTCAAAACATAACTGTGGCACAACTGCACTCAAAATAAATAGAATTCTCTCAACTTTGAATAGAAAATCCACTATTACGATTAATTGGAAATATTACACAATTAAAATTTATTTAATTTACTGGAAATGTTTTTACCATGTTCAGACACAAATATCCTATTTTAAATTTGAAAATTTTGTACGTTTTCAATTTGATCGCCTAAATTAATAATAATAAGTTAAATCTATCTGATAGATGAGAGGTAATGTGTTATTACCGAATAATATACTAACTTGAACTATGATTCATATTGTAGTATAACAAGAAAATGTTTGTCTGTGCATCAATAAACTGTTGATTTTTTTCATGACTGCTAGTTTTTTCACACAGTAAGCTATCGAAGAAGACAGTTAAGCTTTTCCTGAAATTATTTATAAAGTTGTAATTAAAATTTCAAATATACCTTAGAGTTGTTGATTGGGTTTATTCTTATATTAATCCAAAATCCCAGTTGGTGTCATGACATACGGGACACCAGATGTGTCGAAGTTCTCAAAAATCATCCCAAATATTTTTTTTTTTAGAACACACTCACTCGGATGTCACAGAGCACAAGCACATAATACAATATACAGGGTACAAATCGGTGCGACTTGCCGAGAAGGAAAGTGTCGGCTGGTGAGTCAATGCACCATCTGAGCTAAGACTGGCGAGGGTCGCGGACAGCTGCTCCACTCTTCACCAATTGGTAGAGGGGGCTGGCGTCATAGATGACTCATAATCGCCCCCTCTAGACGGAAAAATAAAACGTTCGAAGACGTACTAATGGCTTTAATTGATAAATTGGAGCTACTGCTTATATACAAAGACGTACCGAACTGAGCGTCCCCGGTGTTAATCATGTATGTGATACGGTTCTTTTAGGGACGTCTGCCTGGAAGAAATGGGGCATGCCTTACATGACAAGGTCGCCATGAATCGATTTAACCGTTAACGCGTAAAATAATAAAAATGACAATAACATTACATTGTTCAAAGCACGCTATGTTCAAAGCACTAAAAAATTCCTCCAAATTGGACCCGACATCACAAGAAGGGTCAGCGGAATGGATTCCCACACGAATTGCTTTAACACACAAAGAGGGTGAAACAGGAAATTTATAGAAGCGCGTCAACCTGAATTATTCAGGTCTTCGGCACAAAGACAACAACAAAAATATTTGTATTTACACATACGTATTTAAAAAAAAATAATAATAAAACAGCCTGGAAACAAGCCCAGACATTAGTTATACTTGGATATCGCATTTTTTCTGAACATACTGAAATTGTCTTGGTTCTATTTGATTCTATGCTAACCCACTTTTTTAGTAAATCGATTCTACATGTTAAGTTTTATGGAAAGAAAACAAGAAACTATACGACCCAGCATGTATCAGATTACCTTAATTAGCTAATCCGGCAATCAATTTTAAAACAATAGGAAAAATCAAATTATCTGAAGGACGGTTATAAACAGGTCTGCATATATTTAAAATAAACAATTGAAATAATATTCAATTATAAATTTATTGAGGAGGGGGGTTTAGTAGTTACAAATAATATTCTGGGAACAGATGGAGGTAGGCTAGGTTCTCAGGACAATATAAGCTAAAATATCACTCAAAAAATAGTTCTACAAAGTAAGCTCAAATTATTCCTAGTGTAATCTATAGGGAACTTATGAATTTGGTGACTTCTATCTTAACCACCCAATTAAATAAAATGGAGTAACAGCACTGGTCGGTTTCTCTCCCCAATGCCTCCTGATCCGACAGATCTGCCAGATTTGTATATACCTAAGCAATTTGCTCAAAGTATACTTTGTACAGATAGAAATAAATAAAATAATTTTTTTTTAAAATCAATTTCGTCGGAAGGTGCCCATTTTTACTGGAAACGTCCTTTGTTCTAGCTTATGTAATTCTCTTTGTAAATCGTTTTATGCAAAGAGAACGTGAAGTACACAAGGCACAGTTTCGGACTGCCATTCCTGAATAAACTTATACGGAAATCAATTTAGAAAAATTGAAAAAACTCAAAATGTTTGAAGGACGGTTATATAAAAGACTGTGGTTAATTTTGTCGCAAGGTGGTCAATTTTACAAGAATCACAGGTGTTAAATTTAAACAAATGCCTGTCATTTATAGACATGATTGAATTCTTAAACGGAAAATTTAACCTGATAGTCTGAGATCATCACAATCTCGCTGCTTTTTAGTCTATCACTTCAACAACATTGCTGGTCGATCTTAGTTATTTTTCCCTTTTTACTTATTAGTCCACTTTTAAGAAAAATTAATACAATTTGTACTATAAGTGAAAGATTTATTTAAATTATATGTAGAAAAAAACAATACTTGTAGATGACAAATGTGTTACTAATGCGTTCTGTTCTTGAACCTACACAAAATTTATAGTTCAAATTATATGAAAACTAGTCCAAACCTATAATATCAGTTATTAATGTTAAAAATTGCCAGGAGATTATGAGTTTGCTGGTTGGTTAATCTACATAAGGTTCATGCCTGTTATTTGATCATGATTCGGCCAACCCTGTCTTGGCTTTGGTGGTCAGAGGCGTTGCGGCTTCGCGTTCTCATTTTGGCATTCTTCGTAACTTTTTATACACCATGGACGAAATTACAGGCGGGGGGAGGGGTTTAAAGTTGGGGGGGTTCAGAGTGGAATAAATTACAAAATACATTAGGGTTTAACAGACGGAATCTGGTATGATTTATCGATTCCCCCCCCCCAAATGCTATTTAAAAAAATGTTCCTTTATGGTTAGTGTCCTAGTTATTATATAACAATCGCTCTCAAAATTTATCTGTACTGACAAATAACTGATAATTACTTCTCTCAAACCATATGAAATTCACCGATGACTCGACACTGGGTGAGCAAAGTTCAATATCAAATTATATTTGTAATCATTGAAATTGAACAGTAGATAACACGAAACATCAAAATATTTAGGGGACATTAACAAAAAAAAATTATTTAAAAATTTAGGTTGTGTGCGTTAGAATACCGTTTCTAGATAAATTTAGATAGCCTCCTTTAAAAAATTGATAAATTCAAATCAACCGTGTCAAAAATAAAATCTATTTAGGTTGTTAATAAATATAAACGACTCATTCACCCATTGGTTTCCTTTATCGGGGTCGATTATCCGGTTGGCCGGCCGGTCTCCTAAAATCAAGTTTCACTGAAGAGATGCTCCTCCGACTGCCGTCATCATCCATTCCGTGTGACCTAAATATCGACTGGCTCAGCGTACCAGACAGAGAAAAGCACAAACATTCTAGTTTCAGCCCGTGGCTCTGGTTTCGTAAAGGAAAATAATAGCAATTTGCTTTGCAGACGGTGATAGATTGAGGGGGCTAATTTGAATTTCGCCTTCGAAAAAGGGGCCACGTGAGATTCCGATGTAAAGCCCAAAAGCGGGCACATGTGCATAGTCGTTTGTTCCTGTTAACTATGCACTTTTCCCCATGAGATATACAAAATAGACGATGCAGAAATATTAGAAAAAAAATTTTAAAGGCAACCTACAAAACCGGTTTGAAAGGTTCCTGCATATCCTGCATATTTACCCAATTCGACTGTTTTTTTTTTCCTAATTTAGAGAACCCATAATGAAGACTACCCAAGATTATGAGGTTACACTGGCAAAAAAAATCCTCGTAAGATCTGATAGCCACGCAGCCATTAAAGCATTAGCATGTAAAAAAACCACATCAAAATTAGTCAGTGACGCATCCAAAATTTGCAAAACCTGGGGAAACACAACAACCTGATTACATCTTGGGTGCCAGGGCACAAGGGAATTTTGGGTAATGAGAAAACAAACAGTCTGGCCAGAGGAGGATCTTCAAGACCATACAAATGCCCCCAGAGGATAAACTCTAGCGGTGCTAGACATAGTAAACCTACGATGAAACAACCCTCACCAAGACTGGCAAAATCATTGCTGCAATTGGAGAGGGTCAAACTCAGAGGAGTGGTAGGGCCACTAACCGGTCACTGGCATCTGAGGAAACATCTACACTACATGGGTATATCCCATTTGCAGATTATGTAATGAGAAGGAAACAGCCACCCATTCTTCGAAGGCGAAGCAACAGCTCAATGGAGATTTAACCTAACGGAAAAAAACTTAGGATATCAAATTGCAGCAGCGACAGCTAATGACCTGATACTTCTAAGGAGAAGGATTGAGTTATTGATCTGAACTAAGGAACTGGGAAGGTACAATAAGCCAAAAGGCTGGAGTGCCTGGAGAGCACAAACCCCCCCTTCTTCATAGTAACCTTTTTTACCATACCATACCTAAGATTATACAACCGAGCTTTTAAAACTAATAAAAAAACTCTCATCGAATCCAGGATTGAATCCAAGGATCGTGAAATGTATCACAAAACAGTTTGGGTACTCGCTATCTGGGAGATTTATTCTTGAGAACTTTTTTTAAGAACGTTACACGCCACGGGTGTTAGTTTCGGTAAATTGCACCTATTGCACCTATGGGCACACATTTTCTCTTAAAGCGGGCAGAACCATTGATCACCTGATTGTGTACTTCTATGCGCTGAGGAAACCGTTTTAGAATGGGAAACTGGCGAGCGGAAAGCATTGTTCCATAACGGAAAATAACAAATTTATATTATGTGTTGAAATTGTAGAAAAAGATCATGTTCACAAAATGACATTTTCTTTTCCCTCCGGTCAAAAATATTCGGTCTCGACTTCAGAAGGAAAACTAATTAAGCCCAATTACAGTTCTATTTTATTATTTTTTATTTTTTAAACAAAACACGTGTAGGGAAGAGGTTTTACGATCGGTATAATTGGTAGAGTCCCACAAACACATTTACGAAATCCCCCCGGGTCATCTTCATGTGGGAAATTTTCAATTCGTCCCACACGGGAAGTACAATAGTACTATTATAATTCACGTTACGAGTACATATAAGGTAAACCTTTCGATTACTTTTTCATCTTCACCATCGAAACAGATTATGTAATATAACACAAAACTGAAGGCTCCAACAATACGCGTAGGAGGACGCGTCTCGTCTTCCTCACAATCCGTGCTCTTAATAGTCGGATAATTTGGAAAAACAAATAAAAGGAACTTTCACCCGTTGCGCAACGGCGAACCTTTAAAACATACAGAAAAGGAGCGTTGTGAAAACAGAAATTACATACCCGCTGAAAGTATAATAATGAAATATTTCAAAATATAAAAGAATAGTCTAACGAGAAAAAGGATAAAAACATTCTGTAAAAAACTATAATAAATTTAGACTCCGCCCACTGTGTGTACGGAAGAAACGCTGATGTATAGATCGAATGAAAGTTGCATAAGGTGGACATGAGAATACATTTAGTCAAACATACGTTGAAAGGGAATTATCAAAAGCAAATATATGTAGAAGGTAAAAATATAGCGATACAAACAACAAAAATACAGACAGAGACAATAAATAAGTGATAAGTCGATAAAAACAGAATTTAAATTTCGAAGCTTAGACAGAATGACGCAAACTCGTGAAATACATGAAAATAGAAATCAAAGATACAGAAACAAAAGAGCAAAAGATTCGGACGAATATAGAGTAACGATAAGTAGAGAAGGTGAAAAGGGAAATAGAAGTGAGTTAATACAGTTAGAGAAAGAAAGTGAAAGTGGGAGGGAGGGAGGGAGAGTGAGAAGAGAGAATGAAAGACACTGTATGAAAGTGGAATTGAGCAAACGGGTGAGTGGTGAGTGACTGAGGGAGTGAATGTGTAAGTGAGCCAATAATTAACAAAGTGAGTGTTGAATGTCTGAGTCAGTGAGTGAGTAAGTGAATGTATGAGTGGTTAGGTTAACGAGTGAGAGAGTGATTGGTGAATGTCTAAGTTATTGAGTAAGAGAGAGGGAGATGCATGACTCAATGAGTGAGTGAGTTGTTGACTAAGTGAGAGAGTGAGCGACGGAATAAGTGAGTGAGATCATTATTTGAATGAGAATGGAAAGAATTAGTTAATTTGTGGGTGAGAGTGTTTGAAATAGATATGAGTGAGTTCAGTGGTGAATGACTGAGTGAGTGAATGGGTAAGTGAGCGAATAAGTAACCGAGTGAGTCTCAATCAGTGAGTAAATGATTGTGTGAGTGATTGACTGATTCAATGGCTCAACGAATGAGAGAGTAATTGGTGAATGACTAAGTTATTGAGGGAGTGGAAGATGAGTGACTCAATGAGTGAGTGGGTTGTTGACTAAGTGAGAGAGTGAGCGACGGAATAAGTAAGTGAGATCATTATCTGAATGAGAATGGAGAGAATTAGTTAATTTGTGAGTGAAAGAATAAATGAGCGAGTGTGTCTGAGAGATTATTATCTGAGTGAGAATGAAGATAATTAATTAATTTGTGAGTGAGAGTGATTGAAATAGGTATGAGTGAGTTCAGTGGTGAATGACTGAGTGAGTGAATGGGTAAGTGAGCGAATAAGTAACCGAGTGAGTCTCAATCAGTGAGTAAGTGAATGTGTGAGTGATTGACTGACTCAATGACTCAACGAGTGAGAGAGTAATTGGTGAATGAAGTTATTGAGTGAGGGAGTGGGAGATGAGTGACTCAATGAGTGATTGAGCTGTTGACTAAGTGAGAGAGTGAACGACGGAATAAGTGAGTGAGATCATTATCTGAATGAGAACGGAGAGAATTAGTGCATTTGTGAGTGAAAAAATTAGTGAGCGAGTGTGTCTGAAAGATTATTATCTGAGTGAGAATGAAGATAATTAATTAATTTGTGAGTGAGAGTGATTGAAATAGATATGATAGAGAGAAAGTACGAGAGAATAGACAGAGCAGACGACAAAAACGAGAATGAGAATAGACAGGAAACAGAGATACAGAGAGTATTGACAGGAAATAGAATGACACAGAAAGAGATCAATAAAACGGGACTGTGAATGAGAATAGACAGGAAACATAAAGTGAATTGGTCTGTAAAGATAAGCAAACAAAAAACGCTTGGAAGAAACAAGTTGTATTCTTTGATAATTAATCTTTAATTAATCATATCATGCCCAATTCAGTTACAGTACATTATAATTAGTAGGGCATTTTTAAACTTTAAACATCTTGCTTTGTAAATAATCAATTCAGTAAAAATAAATTCTTGAAAAAAAGTGTAGTTGAAAATATCTTAAGACGAATGTTTGAGCTGTATTATGGTCAAAAGGGAGAATAATTTTGAGGAGGCAATGTTTCGAGCTGTTTTGATGAATCTTAATAGGTTCAACTTATTATTCCTTGTTTCGTCCCTTTCCGCTCGTCGGTTACTAACCCTAACGTCCCAATTGTCCACCGGTTTAACTATCCGGAGACAGAAGCCGCCCTTTAAAACTTTCAGACCGGAAATTCAGAAAAGCCATTTTTCTCAGCTAAGCCCGGACAGAGGATTGTCAAAAGTCGCTCATGGCGATAGAATCGTGCGACGGAACAGCGCAGCTTAGCCAATTCAAAAATGGAAAATGCCATTCGGGGTTTTTCTAAACATCAAAACCACAATACAAACGGGTCCGTTGGCGATTCACAGTTTTTTCGTCGAAAAATTTATAAATAACACTCCATCCGGATAATTCAGCTAACAAGCTTCACCGGTTTTACGCGATTTACTCGTAGAAACGGAGAAATCTGAAGGAAAAAAGTAACAGACCAAAAATAATTTATACGCTTAGTTATGCATAATTACACGTACATTTCTGAAAGGATTTCGTCGAGCCTTGAAATAGTACGGTTACCTTGGATTGGAGCAAAAGTACAGACTAAAACCGTGTTCCCTTCTCCCTAATATTATTTTAAGTAGTGTTTTACCTATTACAATCATTAGCCTTACAAGTTAATAGTGTTCGAGTAATATGTGATCTCTAGAAAGTTTTCCTTGAAGCTTGAAATTTCTGAAATTGAATTCTGTATCGTGCCATTCGTGCTTATATATTGTAATCATTTATGAAACACGAGTAAAAGACAAATAGTGCAAGTAAAAGAAATTACATCCCTGACTAGAAAGTTCGGTGTAGCCTAAACCATGAGAGTACGGAGGAATTTCGAGTTGCCTAACCACTTATTCATTTCAATAGATTCTTTTGAGCTGAAGTGAACAATGACGTCTGAACATTTCTGCTTCGAATCTGGAACACAGTGCGATTTCTATCGTCCCGTCTGCGAAAAGAAGTATTAAAAGGTACTTCTCGGGGGGTGAAACAGCATCCCGAACCTTAATTGGAGAAAACCGCTCTTATTGCACAAACTGCCGAACTCTCGATACGTTTTTAAGACGGGACGCGATAAATATGACGGGATGCGAGGAAGGATTGGATGGAACACCGTTGTTGCGAAGCGGAAGTGAAAGAGGGTCGGGAGATCGTGACAAAAAGGGGCATTGTCCACCGTCGGCCGAGGGACAAAATAAAATTTTTTACAATGCTACCGTCGCACAAGCGGTTCGTTGCCCGTGGGATGTAACACTTGCTGCAACACCTAATAAATAAAACAAGTCCAAGAAGTTTTTTTATTAAATACAGAAAAATACTACTAGAATCTGTATAAATCTGAAAATTTAATCGCATTCTGGAAGACTTCCTAATTCAACTTCTGTTTTATGTCAGACATTCCGGACAGAAGTTGGAAGGGAGTAGACCTTTAGTCATAGCCTTTTTACCATGCAAAATCAAAAGTTATTTTTGGAATGTTTTAAGCCCAGAGAAAACATCGAACATTGATTCTGATGGAAAACTGGCTTTTCAATGGCTTTTCAAATAAAATTGTGATGACAGCTTTGTACATGAATTTAGCCTTGCTAACCCCGTTGCTAAATACAGGGTGTTGGGCTACTCGTGTTACAAACTTTGCCAGTAGATTCTACATTCAAAATGGAAACAGAAAGTCCTTAACTAACTATGATCCGAATCTCAACAGTTTCGAAGTTATTCCCCTTTATCTGTTTTTTTCCCCCCTTTTAAGATTTCACGATCTTCAAATAAACAATGATAACTCCAAAACGAAAAGGGTTTTTGGCAAATCCGTTGATACCATTGAAAACTACGTCCAATTTGCAGTAAGATGTGATCAATATTAAATTTGTAAACGTTGGTGAAATAAGCGTTTTAGTAGCCAGAACTTGAAGAGATTTTTTTTTCTATGTTAAAAACTTACTGTGGTGATATTAAACGACTATTTCCGAACATAGAGACCAGCAAATTTCAAAAGACGTACTCCATGTAATATACTTTTTAGAGATGTAATTGCTTCTTTAATTACTTTTTTCAAAGATGAAGAAATTGTTGAAGGAAAGGAGAAAACCGTGGTTGACTGGTTGTCAAAGTGGAAAGATTAATAATAATAAAAAATAAACTAACTTAAGGAAATTTTGTGTGAATTTTTTAAACTTTTTTAATTTGGGTTCGAAAACGAAATAGTCCAAGTTTTTACTTATTTACCAACTACTGCAACTTTGATTAAAGTATTATTGTATTATTCTCCGGAATAAAAGAGTTTTAAGATTCCAAACGTTTTACTTATCTATGTGATATCTTGTTAAAACTATGTTATAATTTTAAAGAAACGGAACCTGTCCGCTGCTGAAAAACTTAAACTTAAATTAAACTTTCGAGTGGCTAATATGAGAAAACGGGCTCGTTTGTGGATTGCGGATGGTGGAGAGCAATTCGAATCAAAATTTTAAAAAAAAGTTTAATAAATTCATTCAAAATTTCCTTAAGATTTTTATTTTTTATTATTATTAATGTTTCCACCTTACCAATCCGACAACCACGGTTTTCTCCTTACCGACTTCAATTTCTTCATCTTTGAAAAAATCAATTAAAAAAATAATTACACCACTAAAAAAGATATTAAATGGAGTACGTTTTCTGAAATTCTGGTCGCTAGGTTTGGAAATAGTAGTTCAGAACCATCATAGTAAATTTTTCAACTTTGAAAAAAAAAAAAATATTTTTCAAAGTTCTCGCTACCAAAATGCTTATTTCACCAAGGTTTAGAAGTTCAGTATTCAGAAATTTAACTTAGTTTTCGATGGTATCAACGGATTTGTCCAAAACTTTTTAGTTTTGCAGTTATCGTTGTTTATTTAAAGCAAGGTCGTGAAATCTTAAAAAATAAAATGGAGTTACTCCGAAACTGTTGAAATTCGGATCATAGTTAATTAGGATTTTTTATTTCCATTTTGAATGAAGAATCTACTGGCAAAGTTTGTAACACGAGTAGCCCAACACCGAACATGAAGGACATTATTTATGTTCATAAGCAACATCGCAATGCTTCAAGCCCAGAGAAAACATCGCACATTGATTCTGGCAGAAAACTGACATGGCTTTTCAGATGAAATTGTCCAAAACAACTTTGCTCATGAATTTAACCTTTCAAACCCCGTTGCTACATATCCGGAAAATTAATTTTGGTGGAAGACTGTTGGGGCTTTTCAGATGAAATTGTCCAAAACAACTTTGCTCATGAATTTCACCTTTCTAACCCCGTTGCTATACATCCGGAAAATTAATTCTGATGGAAGACTGTTGGGGCTTTTCATATGAAATTTTCTTAACAACTTTGCTCATGAATTTAACCTTTCAAACCCCGTTGCTACACATCCGGAAAATTAATTTTGTTGGAAGACCGTCGGGGCTTTTCAGATGAAATTTTCTTAACAACTTTATGTCAGCACGGCCAATAAAATTAGCTTTCCTGTCATTTCTTCGAAGTATATGTGTACTTTATTTTTACAAGGGAATCAGAATTTTTTTTAAACCCAAAACAAAAAAAGCCAAGAAAGAAGTACATTCTTGAAGTAAAATTGATAAAAGAATATCCAATAAAATTTTGTTAACAGATTTATCATTTTTTAAGACATCGACTTCAGGGCATTCATTTTCTAAAACCAAATAGAAAAATGTTTTTTATGTTTTAAGCCTGGGGGCAACATAAAACATGATTTCTGAAGGGAAATTAACAGAATTATTTTGGAATAAGTGGAATTTACAAGTTCTCTAATGGACTTTTCTCCTAAAGCCAAGAATTTTCAGGTCGTCTTTATGGAAAGAAAATTCGTAACTTTTTGTTAAACCCTATTAAAAAAATTAAAACACACGCGAAAATTTCCTAAAACTAGCATATTTACTTTAAAAACTTGGAATTAATATTTTTTAACGTTGATTTATCGTACAGAAGATCCTGTGTTTTCATTGTTAGAAATTCAATTTCGTTCTTCTTTTGATAACGACATATTTGTGGTTGGTGTTTCCTGCGGGGAACTCCGCCGCATCGGTCGCCTTTTATTTGTCTTGCGGAGAATAACGGCACGATTGATTTTGTTTCACTCTCTTACAAAGTAGTTATCGGGAAAATATGATAAAAAGAAGCTGTAAGGGGTTTATTATTCGACTAGTCTCAACGTAGGCCGAACAAACAAAATTTGAATACAATCCCTACTAACTTTGTATTGTAACAAATAAGAGGATTGTTATACCGGTTTTTCCACCTTCGCAGCGAAGGTTTTTGAAAATCTGTCAAAAAAAACAAACGCCTGCAGTATGTTAAAGCTGAAGGATGTATGAACTCATCGTCTGGAAATAATTTATTAATATCGCAAAATGAAGAAATAATCATAGACTCAAGAAAAGTCTGACATCCCTCGTACTAACAAAAAGTAACTATAACTACACTAAATGGAAAAAATACCATCAATGTGTTAAGTTGTAAAACGATCTATGCGTAATAAAAATAAATTGGTTAAAAAGTCATATTAATCGGGATTGTAATCAGCAAGACCCATCGTTCACCCCTTTGCACCTAACAGACCCTAAACTAACATTTTAATTTTTTTTTTTTTTTACAAAGATTAAAAGAGAAAAATCCACTAACCAAAACATTTTGAGTAGTACTATTTTATATGAACGAAACCCCTGAAAAGCCTAATTTTTCCTTTGTGAATTAGAGAAAAAACAAACAATGTATTTGAACGACATAAACAAGCATTAATGATAAATAGCCGAAGGTTGTGGGTTCGAATCCCTCTCGTGACAATTACCTTTTTTAAATAAAGACCTTCGATAAAAAGTATAATTAATTGAATTAATGATAAAGTTGTCTTCTTTCGAACTTGAAATTTCACTACGAACTTCAGTGATTTTGTGCCAATCGTTGCTGCGTCGAACAAGTTGGGAAATTTCAGGACAGCAAATTAAATAAAACTACTCATCATATCCGTGAAGTCCTTAAGTTATAAACTGAGAACGGAGGATGGCATAAAGCCCTTTCATGAATTGCCTGGGCTAAGTTACTCTTGGCGGGGGACTTAAAAAAGCCTATCTGAGACGGGAGAAGCCTCACATGGTGAAATGAACTAATTTTAGACATTCTGCTCGCTGGAGGGTGAACAGCCAAGTCTTTCATTCTGACAGCCCAGAAAACGCTCGTGTTAGTTTCCAGAGATGTTTTTTATTTTATTTGAAGCGTTTGAAAATATTCCACTCGGTTGTGTATTGAACTGAATATTGTTATGTAGGTGATTTATTGTACTTCTCCAGCCATTTAGTTGCTTGGAGTAGTTCGATGAATCACCTACATAAAAAGATAAATTGTTATTTGGAACGATGAGAAAGAGAGAAAGGGATAAATAGAGACAGAGAAAGGAGAGATAGATAGATACGATAGAGAGAGGGAGAGAAAGAGAAAAAGAGAAAAAGAGAAAGAAAGAAAGAAAGAGAAAGAGAGAAAGCGAGAAAGAGAAAGAGAGAGAGCGAGTTACTGAGTGATAGAGTTAGTTAGGAGTGAGATGTTACCGAGTGAGTTAGTGTGAATGAGTTAGTGATTGAGTAAGATATGAGTGAGATAGTTATCGAGGAATAAGATAATGATTGAGTAAGTGAGTGGATGAGTAAGGTAGTTATCGAGGATTAATATAATGATTGAGTAAGTGAGTGGATGAGTAAGGTAGTTATCGAGGATTAATATACCCATTGAGTAAGTGAGTGAATGAGTGAGATAGTGATTGAGTAAGTGAGTGAATGAGTGAGATAGTGATTGAGTAAGTGAGTGAATAAGTGAGATAGTGATTGAGTAAGTGAGTGAATGAGTGAGATAGTTAACGAAAAATAAGATAGTGATTGAGTGAGTGGATGAGTGAGATAGTTATCGAGGATTAATATATTGATTGAGTAAGTGAGTGAATGAGTGAGATAGTTATTGAGTAAGTGAATGAATGAGTGAGATAGTTATTGAGTAAGTGAGTGGATGAGTGAGATAATTATCGAGGATTAATATATTGATTGAGTAAGTGAATTAATGAGTGAGATAGTTATCGAAAAATAAGATAGTGATTGAGTGAGTGGATGAGTGAGATAGTTATCGAGGAATAATATAATGATTGAGTAAGTGAGTGAATGAGTGAGATAGTGATTGAGTAAATGAGTGAATAAGTGAGATAGTTATTGAGTAATTGAGTGGATGAGTGAGATAATTATCGAGGAATAAGGTAGTGATTGAGTAAGTGAGTGGATGAGAGAGATAGTTATCGAGGAATAATATAGTGATTGAGTAAGTGAGTGAATGAGTGAGATAGTGATTAAGTAAGTGAGTGAATGAGTGAGATAATTATCGAGGAATAAGGTAGTGATTGAGTAAGTGAGTGGATGAGTGATAGTTATCGAGGAATAATATAGTGATTGAGTAAGTGAGTGAATGAGTGAGATAGTGATTGAGTAAGTGAGTGAATGAGTGAAATAATTATCGAGGAATAAGGTAGTGATTAAGTAAGTGAGTGGATGAGTGAGATAGTTATCGAGGAATAATATAATGATTGAGTGAATGAGTGAGAAAGTTATTGAGTAAGTGAGTGAATGAGTGAGATAGTTATTGAGTAAGTGAGTGAATTAGTGAGATAGTGATTGAGTAAATGAGTGAATAAGTGAGATAGTGATTAAGTGAGTGAATGAGTTAGATAGTTATCGAGTGGGTGACTGAATGCGTGAAGTCGAAGTGGATGAAGTAGTTATCGAGGTGTTACTGACGAAGTGAGTGAGATAGTTATCGAGTGAGTGATTGAATGCGTGACTATCGAAGTGAGGGGATGAGTAGTTGAGGGATTGATGTGTGCGCGAGTAAGTTAGTGAGTGATCGAGTTCTTGAAGTGAGTGAATCAGTTGTGATTTAAAGACTTAGTGATTGTGAGAGTTAGTGTCCTGGTGAATGTGAGTGAATCATTCGATTTTCACAGCCGAGGAATGAATAAAGAAGAAAATCTATTACGCCTCACATCTAATTGAAATGTCGATAATAGAAGAAATTGTGCATTGCACCGCCGTCACGGTGTGTTAAATCCGCTACATAGCGACCAGCAGGCTACAGAAGACTAAGCATAATTCAGGTTTTGCCATATAAAGTAGGCCAACCCCAATCCCCCTAACAGCAGAATTATAAACAAATAGGCAGTTTTTTAGAAAGTGTCGGTCAGAAGATTGGCCGCGTTAAAGCATATAGAATTTCATTATGCACATTTATGAAGAAAAAACGCCAGTTAGAACAAGTATAAATAGACCAAGAGAACAAGAGGAGAAATCCTGAGTCATTTTTAGCATTCATAAGCCATTATGGCAATAGGAAGGTACACAACCGCTGCATAACACTCATCTAGCGTTATGAAACTAAAGCACAACATATTCAAACACGTAAAACCTGAATAAACAATTTTCACAGAGATTATTTCCTTCTTTTATGATAAGTTTTACGAGTCAAAATTGTTTATTGGGAAAATAGTTCGATGGTAAAACATAAAGCAGAATGTGAACGTTTTAATTATGTTTTATAACAAAAAAAAAATCTGTTACGAGAAGGTCGATGTGGTGTTGGATTGAAAAACTTTCCTGTGATATGGTGAATATTTAAATTTCTTGCAGTATAGCGTAGATTATTTTTAATTAAAATTCAAAAACATCGTAATTAGCTACATTATACTTCGAGGTCCGATTGGCCAAATAACTTCTTTCAATTAATTAATTAATCTTTATGTAAGGTATTGGTTGAAATAAAATGAAAAATTCGAAAGGTGGGTTGAGAAGGGAAGTTGGTGTCCGAATGGATCGCCTTCACGATAGCTCAAGTGGTAGATCAGAAGCGTATTTAGCCGAAGGTCGTGGGTTCGAATCCCCCTTATGACACTAGCTTTTCTATTTCAACCAATACCTTACATAAAAATTAATTAATTGAAAGATGGTAATTAGCTTTTATCAACAGTCTACACGAGACAAAAATATTCTTCGAAGTTGACAAATTACCGAATAATCCTTACGTCTTAACCTTTGAAAGAGACTTTAAACCTATCTTCCCTTCGTAAGTTGATAATTCTTTTAAATTTCTATGGTTGTAAGACTTAAGTTTCGAGACGACCTACAAAATCAAATATTTTTGTGCTGATCGAAAACCTTTCTTGCGATTTGGCAAATTTTTCTGTTAAGTCTTGCAGATTAGCTTAGATTATTTTTAATTAAAACTTCAAAAATTGTAATTACCTACTAATGCATTCGTCTTTTCGCGCTGCTTAGACGAGCCCAGGATATGGTAAAACAAACTGCTATAAGGATATCAGATTTGTTAAAATTCTCGTTTTGTACTGAATTGAGACATTTCAAGAACGTGAACCGTAAGGAATAATTCGATCCCGAAAAAAAGCAAACATGGTCCGCCGGGTTCTCGCTGTTTTGACTTGCCCAGGATATGGTACAATCAAACTACAGAAAAGAATATCAGATTTTTTAAAAATCTTTTTTGTACTGAACTGAGACATTTCGATAACATGAATTATAAGGAGTAATTCGATCCCCCCATCAAAAAAAGCCTATCTGTCCGGTTCTTGCTGTTTTGACTCACTCAGGATGATATGGAACAATCTAACTTCAGATAGAGATGCCAGATTAGTTAAAACTCTCTTTTTAGTAGAGAAGGAAATGTTAAAGAGGTGGACTGTAAGGAGTAATTTGATCCCCAAAAAAGTCATTTCTGATCCGTCTGTCCTCGCTGTTTTATCGCGTCCAGGTTGACATGGAACAATGTACCTTCAGATAGAGGTGTCACAGTAGATATGCCAGGGCACAGGGGAATTTTGGGTAACGAGAAAGCAGACAGACTGACCAGAGGAGAATCTGCAAGACCATACATAGGCCCCGAACATATTCTTGGGATACCAAGAACAAATATAAAACCCTCCATCGCAGAATGGATCCAAGCAAAACAAAAGATGAAGTGGATAAACTCTAACGGTGCTAGACATAGTAAACTTATGATGAAACAACCCTCACCGAGACTGGCAAAAACACTGCTGCAATTGGAGAGGGCCAAACTCAGAGGAGTAGTAGGACTACTAATCGGTCACTGGTATCTGAGAAAACATCTACATAACATGGGTATGTACAGCGATGATCCCATTTGCAGATTATGTAATAAGGAAGAGGAAACAACCACTAATATCATCTTCGAATGCGAAGCAACAGCTCAATGGAGATTTAACCTAACGTACGGAAAAAAAATTAGGGAATCAAATTGCAGCAGCAACAGTCAATGACCTGATACTTCTAAGAACAAGGATTGAGTCTATTGACTGAACTAAGGAACTAGGAAGGTACAATAAGCCAGGGCTGCAGTGCCTGGGGAATACAAACCCCGCTTCCTAGTATTCTTTTCCACCATACCGTACCACAGTAGATATGGAAATGAAGAAGTGGACATGTTGAACGGTCTTACTGTATGGAGTAACCAAAAAAAATTTTTTCTGATCCGTCTCTTCTCGCTGATTTGACTCACCCAGAAACAATCATATAAAAAAAATTTAAAATTAAATTAATTTAAATTAAATTTTTTTTTTACAATGGATACCAAGGGACTGGAGACTGGAGGAGTTCCCTCCTGAGCACTGCAGCTGAGCTCTACAGCTTATTGTACTTTATCCCTGGCTCCATATTTTGGGGGAGGGCTCGCAACACTAATGTGAACTTGAGCCCTCGTTGTACCGGTGTTCTTCCATCGAAGAAACTCATTTTTGAAGGGGGTTGGGACCAAATTCAGGGTCGCTGAGATCCGATCCCGCCCCTTCCATTGATGAGTGCCGTGTCAATTTCTTTCAATTGCGGCTACCGGTCCCCTTAGGCGTCACAAAAAGTCCAGAGGCGACAGTGGGGATCGAACCCACGACCGCGGGATCTACTAGCCGAGAGTCTGACGCCTTAACCACTCGGCTACCGACGCCCCCAATTTATTAATTATATGATGTGTACTTATTTATTATATAATGTGTATATGAATGTACCATTGTTGTATGCTTAAAGCAAAGAGATATAATTATAAAAAGAAATTTTTGATTGAAATCACTGGATTGTTAAAAATTTAAGTTAAAACAATTAAAAATTAACAATATTCGGCCTGTTATTACTCGATAAAATGGTAATTTTTTACGTTCACATCTGACCATGAAAGAACAAGCACACGCACATTTATGAACCGTGCTGTCAGGTTAAACACCCTTAACTTTTTAATGTGAAATGTCATAAAACATTACAATATACTTAATATATGGAAAACTTTGACTTTGAACAATCGATCCGAGCCAATTAGTCATAACTAATCGAGGAACAAGTTAAAAATTAACAAGACCCTAATTGAAAAAAAAAAGCTTTATGAAGTTATGTGATTTTTACATGTCTTTACCAATAAGAAAAAACCTTAAATGTTTTCTTGTAAGATTGTTTACTTTATAAAAAAAATTTATAACCGAGTTTAAATGGTTGCTACTATGACCATCTAGCCAAACCCTCAACATGATCTACCTCACAAGCAACCAATCCATGAATGTTGTGGTTTTGTGTTTTTGCCTTAATTTCCATGTATTTTTGCTTTTGGATTATACACTCCTCTAATTTTGTTGTGAAAGCTAAACAATCTCGGCCTGTTTTCTTTGTGCTTGATTTCTAAAATAGAAAAGAATTTACTGAACTTAGATACCAATTTCATGCGTATAGGACTTATTCTTTTATGCTATAGTTTTTTTATACTGTTATTTGTTTTAATTATTTCATAATTTCTCGTTTAAAGAGATATCATTGGAATTAATGCTTATTGTGAAACAAACATGAAATATGAGTAAAAACTGTTTAAATTTTGATTTATAATCCAAATTTGAAATGATTTCTTTAAATTGGCCGATTATAAGTGAGTATTATTGTGATTATAAAAGGAAAACGATTAAATGGAACAGTTCTGGGATATTGTAGATTATAACCGAGTTATCTCTCCGGTCGGATAACTTTCATCTTTTATCACATCTCAAAAACAATTTTTGTACTTTTTTCCCAGTAAATGAAAAAATGAAAAGGCGAATATAAAAAGTTCTTACCTCGTATTTGAAGGAGGAACAAGTAGGATAAAATCCTTGATCCATTCCCGAAGGATTTTCCAATCTGGGTGTCTTCGGTCGAAAAATAAAAACTCCACTGGCCACTAATCGTTAAAAATGGGAACTGAAATCCCTCAACTTAAGTGAAGAACCGATTATCGAATACAATCCGTATATTAGTCATGTTACTGTACAAAAGAGGCACAAAGTTCCCCATAACCTGTAAAGTTCGACCCTTGAAATCTAGACGGAAACGGGCTCGTTTGTATAAGAGGCACAGTCGCCGATTCACGTCTACGGGAGGAAAGATTTACCGACTTCCCTCGAGTAACATTTTACGAGATATCTAAACGTTAACGGGTAAGAAAATGGAAATTGACCGAACTGAAACGTCGGACCTAAACAGTTTTGATAACAGTGTCGGGCACGGCGACCATATTGTCAGGTAAGATAAGTTAATTGGAGAATTCTGGGTTCGATCGCAGCACATGACGGCCGCCTCACGGGCTCCACGGTTTCTAACTTGGGCGGTATAATTTTTCCCTTACAAGTTTTTCAAATTAAATTAACTAATTTACAATCAAATTCACCCATTTGCAAATTAAATTCATTTTTACAAATCAAATTCACCTTTTTCATAATTAAATTCATTTTTTACAAATCAAATTCACTACTTTGCTAATTAAATTCACCCTTTTGGAAATTAAATTAATTTTGTTACTACTCAAATTCACACTTTTGCAAATTAAATTAACTCTTTTACTGATCAAATTCACCCTTTTGCAACATAAATTCACTTTGTTACCAATCAAATGCACCTTTTGCAAACTGAATTCATTCTTTTATTAATCAAATTCACTATTTTGCAACTTAAATTCACTTTATTAAAAATCTTTTCCAAATCAAATTCAAACTTTTACTAACTAAATTCACCTTTTCGCAAATCAAATTCAATCTTTTACTAATCAAATTCAATCCTTTACTAATCAAATTCATTATTTTATTGATCAAATTCACCCATTTACAAATTAAATTTATCCTTTTACAAACCAAATTCATTTATTTACTAATAAAATTCACCCTCACGCAAATTAAATTCATATTGTTACTAATCAAATCCATCCTTTACCAACTTAAATTCACTCTGTTTCAAATTAAAATCACCTTCTGCAAATTAAATTTACAATTTTGCTAATTAACTTCACTCATTTACTAATCAAATTCACCCTTTTGCAAGTCAAATTCATTTTGTTAAAATCAAATTCACCCTTTACCAACTCAAATTCACTCTGTTACAAATTAAAATTACCCTTGTGCAAATTAAATTTATATTTTTGTTAATTAAATTCACTCTTTTATAAACCAGTCACCTTTTTGCAATTTAAATTTATATTTTTACTAATCAAATCAATTTTTACTGATCAAATGCTTCCTTTTGCAACTTAAATTCACTCTTTAACAAATTTGAACAAATGAAATTCACCCTTGTAGAAATTAAAATCATCCTTTTGCTAATTAAATTCACTACTTTACAAACCATATTCACACTTAAATAAAATAAAAATAAATAAATAATTAAATAACAGACAATTTTTAAAATGCATATAAAAATACCATCTTTTTGTGGATGATTTTCAATTTCAATTTCTATTTTGACTAATAATAATTTGATTAATATTAATCCCTTAAAATCACAAGCTATTGTTGTTTTTTAAATTGTTTGGAAATTTCTTTTTTATCTCCTATTTTGTTGGGGAAAGTTGTTCCCTTGAGATGTTCTATTTAAAAAATCCATTTCAATTGGAAAACTCAAATTGAGTAAATCCATTCCAATGTTCCCTTTTCTCCCTAATTCAACTTTCTTATTTTTCACTTTATTCCTTATGTCTAAATTTAATAAGATTACTTTTATCAAAGATTTTGTCTTCGACTGTCTGAATTGAAAAAATATTGTTCCGTACTTTAAGTCTCAGTAGATGGGTAGACTAAGATTATCCTCTTTATGAATATTTATTACATAAAGGTGGCAAAACATCTTCAGCAATAGTATATCTTCATTTTGTCAATCGTACAAAAATGTTTTGTGCCTAATATGTTTGTAAGCAAGATCGTTGAGATTAGTTTGGCTGAATAAACAAGTAACAAGGTATATTGAATTATAAGAAAAAACAGATACACAAATTCTTATAAACATCCAATCTCGCACACCATTTAGTGTCTTTTGTTAATTATATTATTAATACATAAGCAAAAGTGGAAATTCTGGGGAGGTCATACTTTAAATGGTTTATTGACCTATAATCTGGCCTGCATTTAAACAAAAATGTGGAAATTTATCTATCGCAGGATTCAAGGTTAAATATTAAATTTTATGAAGTAGAAAAGGATCTAATTTTGTATCTAAATCTATTTTTTAATAACTTTTTTTTTATAGAGGATTTGGATTGTTAAAAACTTCAAGGCTAATTTCTTTGAGAAATATATTTGCCGATAGACTTTCTTGTATATAAAACAGACACATTTAGTAGATAAACTGTATTGTGTTTTGTTTGTGAATATTGATACATTTATGATGATATTGTTTAAAATTAATTCTTATGACCTTTCTATTTTCTACGGTTACCTCACATATTAAAAAAAATATTTATTGTAAAATTGATTCATTTGTTTACACGATTCAAAATAGTATAGATATGCAAAGATATTTCTTAAATAAATAACAATGATTGTGTTGAATAAACAAATATGAAAATTCAATGGGTTGATCAAATATTCACAACCGGTTACTAAGCAACTGCGTACAAACACATCCCACCCTCGGTGGCATGTTGATTAAAAAAGACCTAGATAAGCCAAGCACATAATATCCCGTCTATATTTATAGAATTTTATACAATTCTTTCATAATTTAAGTTATGATCGTTAAAAATGTCAAACAATAGTGATATAGTAGGTGTGTGGCATGTTCCGCTGAGCGACGGTGTGCATAAAGTTGAATTTGAACATGGTACTGCTAGTGGAAAAAGGGTTGTCAGAGTAAACGACAAGGTAACATTATTTACTTTTAGGCGGAGGCAAAAATCCTTGATTTTGAACTTTACAGGAGGTCTACAGAGAAGATTGGATGTTCAAATTGGTGGGCGAACAAGAATTTTCAATTGGCGCGGTACCGTGTGTCGTGAAAATTGAGCCAATTTCAGGATTTTCATATTGCTACTCGCTTGTTGTCGATGGCAAACCTCTTGAGGAATTCACTAAAAAATGGTCGACGATGGCTTGCACCTGGACAATAGGAGATCATAGAATTGTCTTAGGTAGAAAATATTTTAAAAATGCAGATCATACTTTTTCTTGATGATATTTTAATTGTATATAAAAAAATCATGGATAGGGCAAATTTAAGATAGGTGATACATATAGTAATATATATAATGTTATTAAATTATTAGAAATAGTTTCAATGGACTTTTAAATAGGATATTCCTTGAAAGTTTGACGAATGAACTGATGTTTTCCTTTCTTCCAAATTTGCCTTATCCCTGATTTTCTATATAGAAAGAAATAAAACTTTCATAAAAATAATTTCATTATGTTCAATTATCATCATAATTACAGAAAAAGACACATTGGATATTTGGGTTGACGGGACCAAAGTTGAAGCGACAGTAAGTATTTCTCTCTATATATATTGTACAAAATCTGTTATAAATTTCAATATTACAGGGCGAATTTGTAGACGGCGGGACTGAAACGCATTTTCCCGTCGGAGAAGATTTCGGCTGTATTAAATCAATAAGCAGCTGTAACAAAAGAGAAGGGATGATTTACACTTTAATATACAAAAATCAGATTATTCCTCAGGAGAATGAAAGTTAATATTCATACGGGGAAGAACCCTTGGCTTGTATCAAATTCACGAAGTGACGAGTACGAGTAGCTATGCTAAAGAATATTACTTCTAGCATTATAAACATTGTTGGTGTTGTGTTAAATTCACCCTTACCAAATTAAAACTGTTTGCACTATTAGGTTTCAAACTATCTCAACTTTCTTTAAAAATTTATCAATTTAAATTAAATACTAATTTTGTAGTAATAAAACTAAAAAGTAAAATTAATTGAAATCAATTTCATCGGTATTTTGAATAAAATTGCATGTAATGAATTTGCACCAAGGAAAACAATGTCATGTGTAATAATTATCTTTGTACTGCACAAATTTCATTAGGCCTTGATTGAAAAGTATTTTTTTGTAAAATAAAGAAGGAAAAAAGGGTGAAATATAAAATGATGTATAATTTTATGTAAATTGTGGCTGAGACGAAAAAATTTGTGACGAGAGGTACTGAATGCACAACCTTCAGCTTTGCCGTCTTTTTTTCTTTTCGTGTTATACTTTACATAAAATCATAAATCACTGAATAATCGCTCTGGTTCAATAATTCTGATTAAAACGTAATAAGTGAACTATAAAATTATACCAAGTGCAAAACGTTTTAGATTTGGCAATTCTGGTGAGACAAGGAGGATTACATAGGACGATAAATATGAAAAAGTTACAAAAACAAAACAAATTTATTTCTACTCTTTGAGCTTGAATGCCAGTGGGCAGTGAGAGCTTTACAAATCTATTTGGCCTTATGTATTTTTATAATAATCACTGGGTCAGTAGGCCAAATGAGTATAGAAGAAACAAAAATAACAATAATGCACCCAGCTGAGTGTTATGTAATGATCAATTGCTCTAAGAGAAATGAAACTACTACAAATTACATTTTAAGAAGTTCATATATACAATTATTAGTTTTGATATATACAGTCTTATTCTTTGCAGGTATCAAAAGTATAAAATAAAAATTCCTATATTGTAGTTTAAATAAATTATTGTATGTACAATTAAAACCTAATATTTCATGTTTTTTACACAGGAAATGACAAATTTGAACTATTAAAACTGTGATGTTTTCAAATATATTAAAATATAATTTATTGAAAATGTATCGCTAACTCAAAATGGTGACAAGTGAATCAAAAAATTTCGGCCTGTCTTCTTTACAGATTTTTATAACAGAAGAGTCGAAGTAGTTAATAACAGGATTTATGCCGATAGTTTCAACAGCTTGGTCAAAAGCTTTGCCGAAGAAGTTCCTCGGTATGACTTCAGTAGAGGGGGGAATTCCGAGTATGATACAGTTGTCGTTGGTCGAAGGCGCAGACGCTATGAGTGGGAGCATCGCAGTCCTCCTGTTCCTCGAGATCGAATTGAACGCCATGAGCGCGTACCTTGCCAGTATCACAAGGCTAGAAGGGCATGAAAAAATTTTTGAATCCACAGAACCCTCTTCGAGGATGAAGTAAAGAAAAGGGCCTGCAGAAAATATCTGTTTCATATCTAACAGAGTGTGAACTTGGCGCATGACCGATGTTAAAAGTTTCTTGGAGCTGTTTATCCCTTTGTCGATGATGTTATGCTTGTACCTGGATAAACTGTCTAGAGTCAGGAGGAAGCACTCTTTGGAAGTTTTTTCTGAAAGGGTTGAATCGAGTAGTGCAAGCATGCCATAGACGTAATCAGCAGCTTGATAACTGTTTGAAAAACCGATTGTTAATATAAATGAATGATATATGAGACTATCTAAGTCGTAATTGTTTACTATTGATTCAATCATACTTAAAAAGCCCGTTTTCAATTCAGAATCCATCGAAGTAAAATTTTGCTTTGAATCGCTTATTGGGAGGCCCATTTCCGCTAAAAGTTGATAAAGTCTTTTTTCACCCTTTTGACTCCAAAGTTTCAGTTTTACAGCGGTGGATATTGAATGCCTTAAACTAGACTGCACAGTCCAGTGTCGGTATAATACTAATTTGAGATCTTTCTGACACGTTATCCGATACCCTTCCATTCGACTCGAATTGTTTGACGTTGGCATCAGTCTCGTGAGATGGAGCTGAAGGACTGGAAGTTCATTCGAGTAGTTTCTTTCCGTCACTAATCCTAACACAGTTTGATACGTAAAACCGACCAAAGCCCACCATAGGCTTTCAATGTTATCCTTACCTAAACGCCAAACTATTTCGAACATGACTAGGGCACTCGCTCGACCATAGAATGAAAACTGGGTGTATTCGAAAAGAGTCTTGTTGCGGTTTTCTTCCCAGAGCTTTCGCTGTTTCCGCTTCGCTCTGGCCTCTTCGTCAAAATCCTCCTCCTCGTCTTCATCCTCGGTTTCGGAGTCTATGAATATGTCCTCGAACCTCGGGATCTTCTCGCTCTCGTCCACGTTTCCGACGATCCTCACCTGCGACCTGCTGTAGACGTTGCAGACGTCAGTCGGCTTATGACTGTCCAGGACGAAGAAGACGACGTCCTCCTCCGGCTGCAGCGTTTCAACTATGTCGATCGTACCGCCGCAGTTGATAAGCAGAACGAATTTGACCTGTTCGCTATGCTTGCAGTATCCTTCGATCAAGTCCTGTACACCTTCGACGGTCAGTGACGTGTAAAGCGTCGAATCAGAGCGGAAGAGCGACTGGAGCATTTTACAGGTGCAAATAGCATCGACATCGTAGTTGACAAACAGTAAAACGTGTTTTCCTTTTATAATATTGTAAAACTCCTCCTGGACGTTTTCTACAAACATCTTAAAAAGTAACCAAACATTACAAACAAAGGGTTACCTCATTACGGTGATAACACCATAACGCATTAAAGCTTTCTTCGCCTTTTAAATTAGTAAAAAGAAAAAACAAGTTAAAAACTAAAAACCCGCCTTTATGATTCCAGTATAACAGACTTTGCAGAAGAGCATACTTTCCTGTTGGGACTGAGCCGAACTGTTTTCAGTCGTCATCGACATCCAAGCAGACTCGATGACGACACAGCCGTACATTAAATTTGCATCAAGAAAAAACAATTTAATAATTTTATTACGTTACTGTTATTATTATTGTATCGACTTAATACAATAAATGATCATTGCATAACGTGCCTATCGATTAACAGTATTCAACTATGCGTTGGATTAAGAAATAATTAACTTCCCACTTTGTATTCAATTTATTCCAGTTACCCTAAGCATTAAAGTCAAGAATGCTAAAAACATTTAAATTATTTTATTCAACAGACACGCTGAGATGGCGAAATGCTGAAACGTGTCTGACAGACCGTAAAGATTATAGATTCATCACCCTGCAGACTACAGGGCCGCATGAATTATTTTATTACCACAATTTAACTGTGTTTCAGCTATTGCAGAGGGAAGCCAAAGGTAAAATAGAATATATACAGGGTCATACATTTTTTGACATACGATAGAGATAAAATGCAATGCTTAAATGCAATCTGCTGCAATTTTCTAATTAAATGTGTATGTAGTATTTCTTAGTGAGCAGTTGTTTCATAATTCGATGAAATCGTGAGTAGCGGTCAAGAATGAAGTAGTTTAGAAAAACACCTTTTATTTTTTTTGGTGACGTTTCGACCTTTATTCGGGTATAAAGTGTGGTGCTTTTCTTGTGATGTGTTGACACACCAAACCAATATGACACTACCACACTTTATACCCTGAAGATGACACATATAAATGTCGAAATGTCAGCAAAAAAAATAAAAGGTGTTTTCTAAACTACCTCATTCTTGACCGCTCTTCACAACTTCAAAAAATTAATTTCTAATTGAAACCAATTTCTTGCCTAACACTGAAAGAATTCATTCTAAATTTGCAATGATACAGTATTAAATACAATGAATTTGTATTGTAGGTACTTTCCTAATTTAAAAAAAAAAAAAAAAAAAAAAAAAAATGTGAACTGGAAAAAATATATAGTAGTATACTATACAGTATTTGTAATTTGTCTAGTATATACAAGAAAACAGCCAATTCTTCCAAAAATTGGAACAGAGGACTTCACTTTCATTATATAACATGTGTACACCCTTAACCGTGTTAAGAGATGTCTGAGAAAATGAGGCAAAAACCAGCATACCTCGAGATAAGTTTCAAAAGCATTATTTGGTAAAGCTTTGGTGGGGTAAGCTAAGTTGGCTACAGGGCCAGATGAGTAAGGGCGGAGTGGTTGCCCAGCTTGAGTAGTGAGCGAGCCCAGCATTCTCAGTGTAATCTTCCAAAAGCTTCGCTGTTGTATCCGAGTTCATAGATGCATGTACGCTGTGCTGGCATTTTAGGATCACACCTGAAAGTGGATGTCCCAGTTTGATAAGAACTTTGCCACAAAGCTAGTTCGAAATGCGAGACTGCTCAAAGGCCCTGGTAGTACAGTCTATTGAGCTCTCCAAGTAGGTTTTAATCAGGGTTTTATAACAAGAGCCTGATTGTCTCTAGTTTTAATAAGTACTTGTCTGCAAATTAATTGTTTTAATAATAAATTTTTGATTAATAAACAATTTTTCCCAGATCAGATAAAATATAAATATTTAAATAATACATCTATGAATGAAAGAGATACTACGTAAATATAGGGCAAAACAGTAATGTTTCTTTGGAATGCTATTTAAAAGTTGGAAGACATTAAAATATAACTGTGTATTTTCAAGTGTACAGCTAAAGCTACAAAAAGAAAACCAATTAAGTATAAAAGAATAATTTCTGCCTGCAAAAATTAAAACAATAATAAAATATTACAAAGTATAAACAGCTTGATTATTTTTGGTAACTAAGATTACATTGGTTGAACATTTTCAAAGGTCACTTTGTGGTCCAAACATGTCTATCCGAGCCTAATTCCAACAATGTAGCCCTTTGTCGCAAGAACGCCTCTGCATTTGATGTGTCCCTGGAATCGGCATACAAACCATTGTTCTTGTTTTGTTACTTCCGGTAATAATTGCTGTAATCGTTCTTGAGGTAGAATATCTAATGAAATATGTTTAGTTTAATACAAAAGAAAAGAAAAAAAAACACGTTATAATATTAAATTTTACATTACCTGCAGGATCACCATGAGTGAGTAGTTGAATATCATGGGCTTTCGCAAAGTCCTGCAGTTTTGGCGGAACCACACAACACCCAGCGAGACCAAGCTGAACCAGGCTAGGCTTAATCTAATATAAAAAAAAAACTCACATAAGAAATTGTAGTTTTTTAAATTTAGTTTAAAGTAGTTCGTACACTTGACCAATTGTACAGCTCAATGAAGGAATCTGTGTCCAAATCTGAAATACCGATTCTTTCTAGTTTCCCATGTCTCGTGTAATCTTCCAATACAGTCCAGAGAGAGTGAAGCTCTTGAATTGAAAATTTTTCACGTTGGTAAGCTAAAACTAGGGATCCAAGAACTGGGGCACTTAAGTACTCTACACCTACAATAAAAGTCGCTTATTAATATCATTTTTAAACTTTTTGTCCATTTTAAAAATCAGTGAGTAATCTAAAGCAAAAACTTAAATAACCACAAGGTATTAATAATGGCAAAACCATAAAGTGTGTAGTTATTTTCAGACTTTTTAGAAAACAAAAAAAAATTATTACATGAACTTACTTCAAAGTAAGTTCATTAAACAAATGCACAAAACTTAAATTTATATAGAGACTATTTAATAACTAAATCAATAATATTGACAGTTACCTTACAGCAAGACAAAGTACTAAATGTCCATTAAGCACTTTCTATTGGATTAGTAATCATGAGGCTTCCTAATAAATTATCATTAGGATCAAATAGATATTTTTAACTCCTGACAATTAAGGGCAAGATAAATTATTAACAAATACACCCAAACAACACAAAAATGTTGATAAATACCACAAGGTAAGAAAATTTAAGAAGTTCAATTATTACTGAAAATTTAATTACTTTATTTCAGTCCAAGGTAACAAGTAATAAGTGGAGTGTCTCGTGGGTGTCGGTTCTCCTTTCCAACTGTCTCATGTCCACCCTACATTTATTCAATTGTTCAGTTGGCAGGCTATCATAATGACAAAGCCAAAAAAATTAATTTAATTAAAATTAAATTAAAAAAAAAAAAGTAGCCTTCATTCCTCAACACTCACACTAATAAATTCAACTCATGAAACACATGGAAGACTAGATAAGGTGGAAAAAATGGAACGGGTCCCAGAAACCATTCTTAATTCAGTGGCATGCCTACATGCTCTCTCTATGGACCCAAGGCATGCCATGCTTCAATTAAGTGGGACACATTGAGAACCTTTCTCTGCACAAGGGGCGCCTGCACAGGCTTTGGCCCAAAAATAAGGTACTCGTGTCTACCCCGCAGGTCAATCCTCAATCTGTGAGAATGATCCCTCATCTCTGGCTCAGATTCTCAGCAGGCCATCTACCAGTCATGCTCTTGACTCACAAGAGCCCCTCGTACAACCCTGTTGAGTTTATAAACAAAACTTTTCAAGGTGACATTATGCCATTGAACGTTTGGCACAAAAGTGGCATCACATCATAGATGATATCTTGAGGAATAAGTTATTAACCAAAAGTGTATTTAAAATAATAAAATAATGAAAAAACCTACAGATTTTTGAATTACCCTTATTTCTAAGCAGTGTTGATATAAGGCTAACCACCATTTTGTTAGACACTGAAATGACTGAATATGGTGTACAGAACAGTTTAATTTTATGTATTCTGGTGTAATAATTCTTTCAAGTTGTACTTATTAAGCTGGGCTCTCTAGTGTGGTCATAAAACCAAATTTGTTACCATTAAATGATTTATGAAAACTGAATAGTATACAAACTGAAATAACTGACAGCAGTGCATGGAATGATTTTGCTATCAGTACTTCTGACAAAATTCTTAAGGTGGCTGCAGACCTGCGGGATTCGCCGAATACCAAGCAAAGGTTCACCGAATCCTAATTAGTGGATTTATTCGCCGAGCAACAATATTCAGTGCTTGCCTTGCTCAGCTAATTGTCGGTTTTCTTATCCACTTCAAAGGGCACGAATATTCTTGAAGTAGCCGAACTCAAAGCAACTACATATTCGGAAATCAACTGTGCTGTACGTAAATCAACTGTAATCATCCATCAACAGTTATTATTTACTGCTATTTATGTTTCAATAATAAAGTTTTCCTTCAGATGATTAATGAAAGAAAAATGTAGCTTTATTTCTACTGGACCAACGTAACACTCTTGGAGTTCCTCAATTTGAACCAAAAATTTGGAACTCTTCTCTTCCGAATTGCAAAAATCGAAATGAGGTTTTCAATACGTGGAAACTGATCGAAAGTATATACTTATATTTACTGCTATCCCCCCCCCCAATAATAAACTGTTCCTAACTAGTAAGGATGAATTAATGAAAGAAAAACAGCGTTGTTTCTGTTAGTTAAGAATGGATCGGCCCAGCATAACAGCCTTGGAGTACCTTGATCAAGCTGAAACAATAATTTGGACTTGCTTGCTCTGGAAGGACCACAAAAATCAGTTTTTCGATGCATGGAAACGGATCGAAAGCAAACTGGGGCAACTGTACCATTACACAAAACAGTAACTGCAGTAACAACAGTGAGTCCGTCACGACTGGAAGCAACATGAGAACTCGCGCAGTACTTGGCGAATATTCGCTGTTTCCGTACGAACCGACGGTTGTACAAACATGTGTATACGTAGGCACGCGAATGCCAAGGCAAGCATCTTGACAAGTCCGGAACCACTTTAAGGCTCAAACATCAACGTTCTAGAGAAGCTGTTTTCCAATTTATATCTTTACAGTTGATTTTTTCAAAACAAACAGTACAATTTTAATATAAATGGATTACTACCATTTAAGACGTAAAAAATGGACGATACTTACAATTATCAAGCGCACTTTTTAGGGTTTCCACTGAGCCCGAGTTCAGAAATACTTTGACTGTGATGACCAGTTCTTTAGGGTCGATGTCTTCGGTGTAGACCGGCTCTTTTCCTGTGATAACGCAAAGATCTTCATTCGAAGATCTGTTAGAGTCGGCCAGAGTGATTTTCAGACATTCCAACAGCTGTAAATGCAGAAGGATGACATGCCGTTTTTTGTTCAATGTTTCAACCGTGCCTTTACCTCGTCGCTGGACTGCTGTCCCGGTTTTTTGAGTATGTCGTTCAAGTTGAGAACGTTCCCTGTCTTAACCAGTATCCCTTTGCTGTCTTTCAGGCCAGTCATTCTACAAATCGGACAGACTACCACTTAGAAATCGGAACTAATAATACTGACTGTTTCGCTTATCAATTTTCTTTTGTAATTATCTTTGTTTCAGTGTGACAGGTTTTGCCGAGTCATGTGACCTTGACGTGAACCGCGGACCGTTTGTCTCAGGTCTCCCACGAGGTAACTGGGCGGTTTCAAATGATATTTACAAACGCGCTTAGATTTACAGGTTGGACCGTTCACTTTACTGGGCCTTCGGACTAAAATGCACTTTACATTCAATTTGAACAGAAATTACTTTATTTGAAAACAAATACAATAACAGTATTAATATTAATAAAATATATGACGAATACTGTTTTCAGCCTTTAATAAACATCTCAACCAAATTCATTATTAGAAAATTAATATTTAAAGTTCAATGGTTTCAAAACAGAATCAACTTAAAAATGCACTAAATAGCAAATAAAAGAATTACCCAAAAGCACAGCTTAAAAAAACCTAATTTAGGGAGGGGGCGTGTTGATCAGTAAATAATTTGAATAACTTACGTAGTTGCTAATTTACTGGTGCTTATACATTGGACAAAATTAACGCACCACCCTTAAATTTTAATGTATTTAGTTTATTCATATTTTGCACACCAATAGATCTGGTTGTAAAACATGACTTTTTTGTGCCTTAAATTTGGCTATCGGTGTATTTAACTGTTGGTGTATTTTATCTTGTAGTTACTCCACATGTATGAAAAAAAACACCTTGTTGACGACCAAAAATTTACAAATTTATTTTGAAATTCAATGTTCTAATTTTTATTTTTCTTCTTCTTTATTTGTTTCGGGGTCCCTGGTGACCAAATTCTCCATTACATCCACTGCGGTCTAAAAAATCGATCGTGGGAATGTCTTATCTCTTGCAAATAATTTTCCTTTTTTTTTTTTTTAAATAAAAACATCTCATTTTTTCTTCTTCCATATATTAAAGCTTCGGTTGCCTTCAGTAGTATTTGTAAAATGGTAAAACGCCATTTCGGTAAAGATAGGGTATAGGCTGATTTATCCATATCATGGTAGAAAATAAAGGGAAAAAAAGAATTAATCGAGTGTAACTTACTAATAATTAATTTGATTCCAGTCATAGTTTTTAAATTTTTAAATCCCTTATTTATACAATATTTGAAGAGACTGAACAGACTGTTCTTGAATTCTTTTATGTTTCTTAAGTTTGCATCAACAATAATATAAAATATTAATAACGATGTTAAGTAGAAAAAAAGGGCTAATCTCCCAGTTCTGCCTTCAGACAACACTACTTTTTTTTGTCAAAATCGTAATGTGCAAAGACGGTAAAGAAGAAAACTTGGAGTCAGGAGCGGGACTCGAACCCACGACCTTCGGCTTACGCCGGTGTTCTATCCACTTGAACTATCGTGAGAGAACCGGCGCCAAAGGCCGTGGGTTCGTCATGCTCGCGACAGTAATTTGTCTTCTTAATCGTCTGTATAAAAATTTAAATAAAATTAATAATAAACTAATTTAAAAATCGTAGTACGGACTGTAATGGCCCAGGGGTATACGTGATCTTGTCAAGTGATGAAATAACGTTCAACAATTTCGAAAAAATTGCTTGCTGGTTTTACACCGGAACCGGCAACGTACGACTTTCGATCGTACGTTATCGCACAACGACGCATGAACTTTCCCGTCCTAGGGAATGTAACCAGCGCTCTCCCACCGGAAAGTGGAAGCTTAATCGTCCGACTACGTGCGTTTTGTTGAGACCTGCGACTCGAGCACGCTCGTACTTGGTTTTTCTTATACGACCTAAGTGCCTTTTTATGATGAAGTATTTCAGTTGATCGACTTTTTCTTAAGTCATTATGGACGCAGAAAAATTAATCCTTTTAATCCAAGAAAGAGAATGTTTGTGGAACCATAAAAGTGAACATTACCATTCTAGAGATATTCAACGACGTTTTTGGAATGAAGTTGCAGAAGAAACAAATAACAAGGGTGCGTATTTTAACATACAAATAATTAAGTAAAACCCACTGATGGCATTTCCATTTTTTTCAGTTGAAGAACTTAAGAAGAAATGGAGAGGTCTACGAGATATATTCAGAAGAGAATGTAAAAAAGCTATTGCTAGTAAATCCGGTGATCAAGAAGAGTACATCCCTAAATGGCCGTACTACAAAATCATGCTTTTCTTAAAAGATACAATGACAACTAGAGACTCGAGAGGTAGTGTTCCGCCTGAAGTTGACGAAGGTGATGCTAACGAGTCAGACTCTGAGCCTGTACTCGATTGTACGACAGAAAACGATCAGCCGTCGACCTCTCAGCGTGTTTCCAACTCGCCTCCAAAGAAGGTAGTCAAGCGGCTGAGGGATGTATCTGATTTCGACAAGGAAGAGAGGCTGAAAATGTACAAAGAATATATAGAGGATGACAGTGAAATGCAGTTTTTGAAGAGCCTACACCCTTTTTTAAAACGAATACCACATTTTCGTCAGATGGCTGTTCGAGCGGATATAATGCAAATTTTTTGCCAAGAGGCTGAATGTTCGAATCCGAGATACTTCCACCGAAGGAGAGCCGAATGGATGAATGGATATTCACCATCAAACCACTCTAATCATTCTCAAGTTTAATACTATTGAGTTGCAACTGGGATTTTTAAGCAGACAGAATAATACACATGTACTATAAAAAATAAAATTTATTATGATAAATGTATAAATATAAATAAGAATAATGTTCTAACTACTCGATTAGATTTTTTAAATCATAATTATAAAAATGAAAAAAAAGAAAAAAAAAAGAATCTAAAGCAATAAAAAAACTACTGTGCAAAAATTTTCATGCTGTTTGAACAACTAAGCCAAACCCAAAAAATTATATTTTTTGTTTGCAAAGTTTTTGTTTGTGTGACATTATTAAGCTTAAACAATATTCTCGTTGGAACATTGTTTCAATACTAGAATAATTTATTGTCATTGGTCTGCTTATCGTCTCTGAAACATATCTGACATAAAACTTGAACGGCAGACCTGGATGAATGGAAATGATCATGATACAGGTTATCATCCATAAGACTGGGCTAAATAATTTTAAAACTTTCATTAAACATCAATAAGATGTTATATTTTATATAAGCATATATATAAACATTTAATACTATATATGCTAGGTATTACTGAAATTCATCAATAATATAGATTTTTTTAGCCAAAAATAAAGCCAATTTTCTCTTAAGATTTAATGCTTATGAGATATTTTTATCGTAAATATTTTCACCTGCAATTTAAAATTTCAACTAGAGGATAAATACATATTTACAAATATTTACATACTGTTTTTGCTTTGAGGGAACAAATGTCCCAGTCCCAGTGCACTTTATTTCACTAGTTTAACTCAGATATGAGCAAGATTTTAAGGTCGTTGAACTTTTGATATTTGAATATTTTTAGAGGGAATAGATTTCTAGAAATCGGAAGTGGAACCCTGGGGTACTGCAGCCTGTACTATGCCTATTGTATCCACTTCCTAGATATATTTCAGATACAGTTCTTCCTTAAGAAACCGGTTTTCAAAGAGGTTTCAAGCACTGATTCAGGATCGTCGAGACTAGACTTGCCCAAGTGTCAACTTTTTGCTTCACTTACAGGTCAGAAAATCTAGAGACGATAGTGGGTAAGAAACCAATGACTGCTGGGTAAAGGGGTTCCCTAGTTACATACTCTCATGGACAAACTTTTGATATTTGAAGATTTTTTTTAGAGGGAATAGATTTCTAGAAATCTGAAGTGGAACCCTGGGGTACTGCAGCCTGTACCATGCTTATTGTATCCACTTCCTAGATATATTTCAGAGACTTCCTTAAGAAACCCGTTTTCAAAGAGGTCTCAAGCACCAATTCAGGGTCGTCGAGATTCGACTTGCCCAAGAGTGTCAACTTTTTGCTTCACTTACAGGTCAGAAAATCTAGAGACGATAGTGGGAATGAAACCAATGACTGCTGGGTAAAGGGGTTCCCTAGTTACATACTCTCATGGACAAACTTTTGATATTTGAAGATTTTTTTTAGAGGGAATAGATTTCTAGAAATCGGAAGTGGAACCCTGGGGTACTGCAGCCTGTACCATGCTTATTGTATCCACTTCCTAGATGTATTTCAGAGACTGTATTCTTCCTTGAGAAACCCGTTTTGATTCAGGGGCGTCGAGATTCGATGGCCAAGTGTCAACTTTTTGCTTCACTTACAGGTCAGAAAATTTAGAGACGATAGTGGGAATGAAACCAAAGACTGCTGGGTAAAGGGGTTCCCTAGTTACATACTCTATGTCTATTTAAGCCTTTTTGTTTGTCATGTATGCTGATTAGAACTACTCTAAGGGGTAGAACATTGTTGTAGATTTGCTTCAAAGTATGTAACATGGACATACTTGCTTTTATTGGGCTTCATTTTCCATTGTCAATACCAATCTGCTATATATGAGATATGTCTCTGCACATCCTCCAAAATAAGTTAAAGGGGCCAGAGGATGCTCTGCCATTGGTGAAGCGATTTGCGATATGAAATGTTGATCTAAATAAGCCTTGTAATATTTCTAGGGCCAAGATGATCCTCGCCAGTACCTCATGAACTGTTCTGACAGACAAGGGTAGAGGAATATTTGGAAGGACATCTATTTGTGCAGGAGTCCCAATGCTACACTTGTTGGACTGTGGTAAATAAACGCTGAACTAATCTGGTAGAAGGAAGGTTAGATAAGTTTGATTTTTGGTAACATTCTTTTAAGAAGAATCTTTTCATACTTTCATGTGATGGGAATAAAACTGAGTTTTTAACCGATTTACCTGGTACCCCAAATAAATATCATAATTGCACTTGAAGGAAATACCCACCAAAAACAGAACTTGATAACTTATTTCCCCTCATATTTTAAAAATTACTTTTATTTAATCAAATATACTGCTGTTGACGTGATCGTAAGATCAGTTTAATTATTCATTAGCTTTTGGTTCTGCTAGTTATCCAAATGTTCATAACTTTTTGTTTCAGTATCTAAACATTAGTGAAATGTACAATCAGTAATACTTTTTTTAAATTGTCAGATCACCTCTCATGTTATGAAAGTTTCTTTATCAATAGAAATTAAATGATTCGTTCAAAAAAAACCTGTAAGTCAAATATTCAGTTTATTTAATCAATTCTGTATGACTTTTATCACCTGTACATTTCTATTATACACAGACACTTACCTTATAATAGAACAACTATATTGCATGCATGTAAGTTTAAGCTTATCGTAACCCTCTTTATACATCTTTAAGAATAAATAATTTAGTATGTCAATTAATTCCAGATGTTAGATATCTACTGTTGCCCTCCACCAAATTTTTCTTCCTGTTTGCTTACACCATGGAATATTATTTTTTTTCTGTTTATTTATTTTTTACCCAGTTTGCTCCATAAATTCACCACTTTTGAAAAACTCACTTCCCTCAAAATTACAAATTTTACTGCTTCCGCTCGGCCCTTCTGCTCAGTGGGCCGCAAGAGCCTGAAAAAACTGCCTGCAAACTGATTTATTCAATTATAGCTTAAGTATCTCAACATTTAGTACTCACCGCCATCTCAAACGTCTGAAAAATGCATTGCTCCACCAAAACAGCCTACTTTTTTTTATACAAATGTATTTTTTTAATTTTTTTATTGCCTTACTAAAATTGTCCTGCTATACAACAATGACAAATGTTTTACTAAACAGAAAGCTGTCCTCATGTTTCCTTTCTCTATATTATAACTGATTTTTCTAATCCGAATGAAGTGCCTACAAAATCTGAAACTGCTTGAAGAAAATCTGCAAAAACATGAAAACATTGATGACCTGATATAAAAATTAAGGCTCTACTACAATAAATAACTAATTATTTGAATTCAACTCAAAAATACATTTTTTAGAAGACCTCTAAAAATTCCTTTGGAACACAAGTTATAAAATCATATCGTGTTCTTTTTTTTGCCATTTTCCTTGTCCATGCACTTAACACCATATTAAAATTAACTTGATATTAATCAATAAATTGATAAGCGAGGTAGTCAGCAAGGCTTTAGAATCACCCTAGAAGGGGGCAGGGTATAAATGGTAGTGGCAAAAATACAGCATGTACCGAATGACAATTGAAAAGCTTGTTTGAAAAAAATAAGCCATTAAGGGCCAAACGTGATATGCACAACCTGTATTATTTTAACAAGCACTTTTTAGACAACATACAGATTTTATTTAATTTGAAAAAATACAATATATGAAAATTATTTCAATGTTAATATGTTAAAATACATAATTAAAATATGTTTAATCCTCGTAAGGATTTCATTGAATGCAAAATCTTTTGATACTAAGCAGCCTAAACAGATGTTTTATAAATGTAGAACATCTAAATATATTTAAAAATAATAAATGTTTGACTACAAATTCGCAATTAAATTTTGAATAATTATTTGACTGCACTGAACAACTCAATCAGACCACATAACATAAAAAGATAAACAAAAGGAAGTTTTCCTAGCCGGTATAAATCGTGATAAAACAAAACTTATCATTCTACTGATGCAGCAATAATAAATTGATCGTTAAGCGCTTTCAGAGCAAGGGGGAACGAGGGTAATAAAGATAAGAAACCAAGAATTGATTTTATTCGCAGAACATAAGGGGATAAAAGTATTAATACGACCACCGATAGGTAGAACAATGCAAATGGTTTAGTTGAAAAGCAGGCAGTAGTTTTTAAAATTTTTATTTTTTTTTAAAGGGTCCAAATTGTAGACTAAACATTTGGACTTGCATGAGAGCAAGAGCAGAGCAGAAGCCATGAGTTTCAAGGTTTCATCTGGCCTAAATGCAAATTTTTTGAGGAATATCTCGATTGGATTCCCAATTTCTATTGTATACTTGTCCACTCAAACCCCCTTAGTAATTCAGTAAGCGAAGTTTGCTTGTCTGAATAAGGGTGCAATTAAAATAATACATGATACCTACAGTTTCGGTGGTAGGAACCGTTTTAAAGGCTATTCAGTGAATTACCTTTTGGATGACATCTTCAAGGCTTGGAGGGCTTCGGGTCTGGACAATGATTGATGGTTTTTTTTTTTAAATTTATTTGTTCAAATATTTCTGGAACTTTTGTTTTTACCTTATTCCTCTTTGGGCTTGAAATACTGGGCTGCTGGACTATTTCCCCTGGGAGGATGGTTTACCTGGGCTAAAAGGTATTTTCTTCTACCTTTTAGAAAATTTTGGAATTTGTTTTTGTAAATTTAAAAATAGTTTTACCTGGGCTGGAACTTCTATGGGTTTTCAAAAACATTTATGCTGATAAATCAAAATAAATAGGGCTTAACAAACTTAACTTTTAGACATTTGGCGTTTTGGTCGGTTAACACATATCAGCTTGATTTCAAGCATTTCCATAATTGGTTAAACAATAATTTTCGTTTAGGTGAGGATAGATGAATGATTCACAATCTACAATGGGGCATTTAATTAAGATATGGTCATAATTTCAAGGTAAAACAAAAAATAAATAATTAGAATTGAGAGAAAGTCCTCTGTTTAAAGGGCTCCAAACAACTAGAAATGCTAAATTGCTCCTCAGGAGGTTTTTACAATATTACATTTCATACATGGATAATTGGAGGAGTGCTTCAATGAACAAATTTAATCTCTTATCCTTGGAAAATTTTATAAACTAAAACTACTCTTGACAAAATAATTAAAATAAACATAATAATAATATGGGAAATAACAAACAGTGGCTCGCAAATTTTTACCCCAGTCAAAATAAAATTTCAAGCAATGTATTCTATGAAGAGGAAATTGATCAAATTTACGAGTCACTTGTCAAGTCTGCTTTGAAATAAAAATTAGAGAATACGTAACTCATTGAAGACGTAGTAGAACTCCGATTATCCAAGGTTAGCAAAACCAAGGAAAATATTGTTTAGAACCATAAAATTGAACAATTATAAGATTGTTTAAAAAAATAAATAAATAAAATAAATACAGGATAGTTCTACTTTTTATCAAGTCTTCCCCTTATTTACAATGGTAATTGAATTGTATAAAATTAAATAAAGCCTCTAGTCAATTAGGCAGAGTATAGTCAACTTTTTTGAAAATTGTTACAAAAGAAATTTTATTGATTAATTAGTCTTCCCCCCATAACGGAAAGTCAGGTGAAACTCCATTTACTTGAAATCGCCAATTTGTTTGGGATGTGTTATACCTTGTGGGCTTCTGAAATTCAGGTCAGAGGCAAGTGGACTTAACATTTGTATGGGCATGCTAAAAATGCTTTTAAGAACATGTTTAATAAAATAATCAAGTGGTGATTCAGTGCAAAAATGTCTGGGAAAATAAAAACAAAACTATAAAACAAAAGCGATTAGTGTATCACTCTAAAACGTGCAGTTTATTGTTTATTTTTGAACACTGAAAGAAATGTCAATGATAAATGAAATTTCAATCCAGTCAAATAAAGAGTAAGTGGGTTTTTTTTTGTTCAGTGAAATCAAAGAGTTTTTATGAATATAAAATACTATATTTAAACTATATATGTATTTGGTTTACATTTTTTCTTGTTATTATAAAAATGATGTCCATTTTTATAAATTAAAAAAAAAAAAAAATCGATCTTGGATAATCGATGTTCTACAGGACCTACTTAATTGGTAATTGAATATGAAATGAATGGAAAAAATTTGTACAATGTGCCTTTAAATAGAAACAATCACTACCCTAGCATGTTTATTAAAAACTAGTGATAATTCCCCCTGAAAAAAAAAGAAAAAAGAAAAGAAAACAATCTTATGAAATGAAAGGTGTTTTATGGTGTCAGAAAACAAATGCAATTTGAGGGAAAAAGCTATTTGCCAAAAGTTTTATTTATAATAATTTATTTATAATGAATTGGTGGGGGCTTTCAGGTTGTTAATTTTTAGGACAAAAAATTAAGGATGTTTTTATTGCTTTTTAAGGCTTTTTATATATGGACAAAATCAAACAAATCAAAATAAAAATAATTGGACTTCTCTATAAAAAGAAAAAAAAAAAACAAAAGAAATAGTGAGAAGTGTTTTTTAAATCAGACAAGATTAATAACGAGACTGACTTTGGCGGACTGCCTGCTCAAGAAGGTGTTGGGCAAGTTGAATCTGATCTCTGGTACCCTTAATTGTGATTACTCTGTCATCGGAACCAGGAAGGGGCTCGCCAATTGTAATATCGGCTCCAGACTCGGATCTGACACGTCTTATCCTATTTCCACCCTTCCCTATAATAGCTCCAGCAAGGTCCTTGGGAATGGTGAGCTGTTCTGAACAGTCTTGTGGGATGTCTCTTTGGAAGTTTCTGTCGTTATATCCACCACGGGACATGGGAGGGCCGTAATTACCCATTCCTCCTAAATTTCCTCCACGAGGAGGTTCCCAGACAGGTCCCCTTGGTCCTCCGGGAATACCGAATCCTCCATACTCTTCGGAATATTCTTCATCAAAATTCTGTGGGTCGTAGGGTTCAGTGTATCCTTTCATTGGAGTGTCCTTTAAGAGTTCTACAATTTCTTTCAGACCGTTGACCGCTACTTGGGGCTGACCGACAATGGACACTACTCTATCTGTGCTTTGGGGGCAGCAATTTCCAAAAATCTTGATCTTAGCCGATGTCTTTTCTCTGAGTTCTTTCACTTTGCTCCCCCCTTTACCTATGACACAACCGGCCAAACTTTGGTGAACTAAAAGCCTAATGTCTACCTCGCCTTTTCCGGAACTGAAGAATTCTTCCAGACAAGGGACAATCTGTTCGACAATTTTAACGGCAGTATCTTGGTCAGTGCCAGATATCGAGACGACTCTTTCAGGACCCGAACAATCCGGGACTTGAACAACGGCATTAAAATCCGTTCTCAACCGATTGATGTTGTTACCTCCTTTACCAATAATGGATCCTGCCACTTTGCTTGGGATCAACAGCCTCATGACGGCTTGCACATCACTCATTCTCATCCTTTTTTGACTCCTTGGTCCTGACATATCAGAATTGCGTTTCATCTTGAAATCTGAAATCACACAAATATATCAACTACACATCTTAACAAAGTATACTTTTTATTCTTAAAAAGTAGAGAAATCAGCCTAGAAAACTTAATATAAAGCAACTTCTAGAAATCAATGTTATCACTATTGAGAATATTATCATAACATTAAAATATCACAAATAAGAGTTAAATATAAAGTTCAATTAAAAAGAATATGATCAAAAAGATACCTCATCAAACTTCGGTGTTGATTTTGTTGCCATGGTATTTTTCTTCCCTTGAATTATATCAATACATCCTTCATATCATGCCAAAAATCACACCCTTTTATGAAGGAAAAGTTCATATTTTTTCTGTGTAGTGATTAAATAAATTGTTTTAACTGTACCATCGGACTATGTGAATTTAATAATCGATTGTTTATTACCAAACCACATATGCCATCCAATTGTCGGTTTATTATCAAGCCACCAGTAAAATAAAACTTTAAAGGTAAAAAGCTTTCACACATTCAGAAGAAATACTAGTCTAAAAGAGCAAGACAAAGTAAAATTTTGAATTTTTTTTGGAGCACCTAGTCCAAACTAATTTTTTTTTCTAACCAAAAAAACCATTTACATAAGTTTAGATATACTGAATAGAACTTAAAATAATAGATATAATAATAATATTAATTAAAATAATAGAACACACTTTTTAAAATACACCTTTCACTTTCTCGTATGATTCACAACTTGGTTCAGTCGATGAGTGCATTTTACAGGACCAATAAGAAATTTACCTTCTAATAACACCCCAATATTTCTAAAATTCCACACATCAGCATCATTTTCACTATAAGTATGCCAAACAAACACAGAGTGTAACAATGGACTAATTTTGTTTATACAATGATTCACTGCAGTGAAGGAAAAACACGTTTTACAGAACAGAATAGTAAATCAATTTAATAAACATTTAAGTTAAGAATGTTTCTTAATCCTGTTTCAATTTTAATTTACTGGAATAACCAAGATGCCTCAATGAGAGCTATGTAAACACACGTGACAGTGTACATAAGAGTTTTACCAAATATATCTTTGTAGTCTTAGTTGTACTTGTTGACTGCTCTATTGCTAACTATGTGGTTTATTTGAAGTAATCAGCAATATTTTTCTCTTTTCCTTTTAACGCAAATGAATTTCAAGCCATGTTGCAGCTCCTCGAACTGATGCAAAAGTGTTTACACAAAAGAAATGATTACTTTGGACAAAAAAACCCTCATAATTTTTATTAAATGTAAACTAGGAAAAAAACCAAGTATAATCAAAATCGCTTCGGAATAGCATATGCAATTTTCCTCCTATGATCTGTGTGACGAACCTATGATCTGATGTCCTCTTCCACTGAGTTTCAATTCATCTGACTAAAGATGGCGAGATGTTAAAATGAGCCTGATCCGGCAAAATCCGCAAGGATAAGGTAGATCAAAATGATAAGCAACATACGCAATGTTGTAAATCTGAATCTTTAGTCATTTGATTTGAGTTCTAGTCTGATAATCAATTATCCAATTTGCAGCTTTAGACATGGTTTTTGATCCATGTAGGTTTAATTTATCAGTTTGAATGTTTTTTTATTTGCTCATTGGATCGAGCAGCAGACCTCAATGCAAGGAATTACAGGGTGTAATGTAAGGCCTCATGTAATAATAGAAACGTTTCTTTCAAGCAGCTAGTGTAGCACGATGGTACCTACCTAAGCTTACTAAAAAAGACTAAACATGTTGTGAGAATGCTCCTCCTTAACCATTTGAAGTCCTCCCTGACCACAGCATGGACATATAGAGAGCGAAGCTTTTCAGCAACTCATCTGCCATTCTACCCTTAGGGGATACCAATCAATAGTAACATACCCTGGGCAAGTCATAATGGTACACCAAAATAGACTCAAGCCAAAAAAAGTGGACAGGAAGAGGTTAATTTTATTTAAATTATACATTTTTTAAGTGATCGCTATCTAACCGATTATCCAATTAGCAGATTTACGTATGGTATATGATCTGTGTAGTTTGAAGATTTTTGTATTTGCTCATTGGATCGAGCAGCAGACCCCAAGGCAAGGATCTATAGGGTGTTAAGGAAATCCTCAGGGAACAACATATATATTTCTTTCAAGAAGCTGGTTTAGTGAAAGTGTGCATACATAAGCTTACTAAAAAAAGCTTGTGAGAATGCTCCTCACACTTTCCCTAATCGCTTTGATGCCCTCACGTAAGGAGCGAAGCTGAAAAGTCGTCCGACGATTCTGGCCGTTGACCATACCAATCAATAGTGACACAGTACACCATTATGAGGTATGGGAGAACTTTGATAGCGAGAGAGCCACACCAAAAGAAGCAAACATTGGCAAAGACAAACGTTAATTTTTCAATAAGGAAAAAAGTCATAACCGAGTGTTAGCTCCATAACCAATTATCCAATTTGCAGCTTTAGACATGGTATTTAATCCGTGTATGTTTAATTTAACAGTTTAAATTTTTGTTTAACAAGTATTGATGTTAAGCTGAGTTTTTTCTGTTTAAAGGGCGTTTTTGTGCATTCAAGGACAATCCATGCCCTAATTGGTTATATCTTATCTGTTACAACTAAACAGACACTATCATTTCTGATATTCGACACAATATGTTCATCAACTTATGAAAAAATCTGAAAGAGAATTTTGAAACTGGTGATTCGATTTGTTCAAAATTTTAAAATATGGCGTTTTTTTTAAGTTTCATATCGTTCTTTGAAACGTTCTAAAAAAACTAATATAGTTAAGCTGATCGGAGAAACTTCAAGTTGTAAAATGAAAATTTACAATTTAAAAGAAAAAAAGAAAGGAGAAAAAAGCGTCCGGCGTCGCAAGTAATACAAGCGTTATCGGCAATTTGTAACTTTCGGCTTGTGGGTGTGGTGCCGGCAAGCAAAGCCATGAGTGAAAAAGACGGAATTATTTTAAAATAATGAATTATGCGAGTTATTTTATTTGATTTTAAATAGGTAAACTTAAGTTATGGCTTGTCTGTCTTAGGTTAACTGTTTATAGCCAACTTCAATAGAAACAAGCCGATTTTTATCTTATTGGAAAAAACCAATACAAAGCCGATTATTGATGTATATTCAAAAAGGAAATAGTATCTATTTAGTAAATATGAATCTCATAAATATATTGGAAAATAAACTAGAGTTAAATACTAACCTCGGTAAGAAGAGAATGTACCGCCAAAACGAACCTTGGAATTCCGTGATCGGCTCGAGACGTTGGAGGCGATAGGCGGCCAACGAAATCCCTCTCGGAGATGAGTTAAATTACGATTTTTTCTACAACTCGGATATCGAGCCGCTTCTGTAAAATCGTTTCTGGATTAAAAATTAACACGTGTAAAACGCACACAACTAACTCCGAGTCTGAGGGAAAAGTGAACGGTAAAGCTCGAGCCGAGTGCGGTTCTCGTAGTGCGCGAGAAATCCGCTAGAAGACCAAGCCCGTCAGCCATTTGTGTTCCCCCTCCCAAGCGAAAAAACGCTTCCAACTTACGCCTTATTTTTAAAAATTTAACATTAACGTTTTATATCATAAAACATCAACGGTAAGTCGTAATAACTCATTATTTAGCTTTGAAATTTTTTTTTTTGGCAATGTCGTTGTTGAAAAGATTGAAGAGGATACCAGCGAATGTATAAAACTGCTACTTTTAAAAAGTAGACCATGGTTCACCTTATCAAATAAAAAAAAAAAAAACTGCAAAAAATTAATAAGGATATTGCCAATTTTATAGTATTTACTTTTTGTAGTATTTTTATTATAAATTGCATTAAAATGTATAAGAAACTGTTTTTTACTGAAGGAAAATTTAATTAAAGGATTTTAAAAAATAATTTAATTCTATAATTTAGTTTATTGGACACAATAATTTTTTTAAAAGATTAATACCGTGTGTAATGTCCTCTGGTATCTAAACCTCTGACCACCTCTTAGGAATAATGTTAGTAAGGTTGTCACTAATTTCATAAAGAACTACAGGTCAACTGGCTGCGGATGGTGATCGTAAAGCCTTCTCTGCAAAGCATCACTCATATGCTCAATGTGAGGTCTGAAAAAGGGGCAGATGGTAAATTCCGTTTTTCTGAATATTGATGAACAACTATGCCTCTATGAGGTCTGGCATCTCATCATGAAAATTCCTGTTGATGAGATCCCTGGTTTGAGGGATGTATTCCTTGATAATTTCTTGGGCATAATGGACTAATTAAAACATTTTAATTCCATGGTTTTGTTTATTGGACACAATAATTTTTTAAAATAATTAATACTGTGTATAATTCACTATTTTTCGTGGTCCGCTTGATCAATTAAGGTCTTGGGTTCGAATCCCGCTCGTGACACTGACTTTTTTATCTCAACTTAAAAACCTTAATTAATTGACTGTGTATAATGTCATTTGGTAGCTAAAACTTCTGAGCACCTCTTAGTTATAATGTTAATAAGGTTGTCTCTAATTTCATAAGGAATGGCAGGTCAACTGGCTGCGGATGGTGAATGTAAAGCTTTCTATGCAACGTATCCCACATGTGTTCAATGGGATTGAGGTCTGGAGACAAAGGGAGAAATGGCAAATAGGAAATTCCCAGGTTTTCAAAACATTCGTGAACAACTCTGACTCTAGGAGGTTTGGCACTGTCATCCAGAAATCAAAAATCCCTGGTTTGAGAGATGTATCCTTGACAATTTCTTGGTCATAACAGACTACAGAAAGGTTGCCTTCAACATATTCCAGTTCGTCCTCTAGTGTAAATCGCAGCCCAGACCATTAACCGCCTCGTCCAAACTGTACTGAAGGGAGCACAAAGTGCGGTGTTGTACACATCCTTTGTTCTTGGTAAACTCTTTGGTGCCTGCTGTCACTATACTGACGGAAACGTGACTCATCAGTAGACATAACAGCATTCCAATTGGTGTTCTATTCTGGGCACCATATTCTTCTGAGTTGCTGCAGTTTGTCTCAAAAGAGCATATGATGTGACACCAACTTTCCACAAATGATTACGAATCGTTTGTGTTGATAAAGGCCTTGCCAAAACAACTTTTACTTCATTTAGGATCCGGCGGATGGAAAAGGTTTTGTTTTGCAGCAATGACAATATTTCTATCCTTTCTTAGTGTCGTAATGTGCTGAGAGCCACTACCAGGCTTTCTATTAGCCATTCATATTCATCATCAGGCTCTACAAAACCACAGAATTGTGTTGATGAGACAAGTCTGAAATGTTTCAAATTCCTGCAGGAATGTAAAAAGAATGCTCAATGAAAATAACCTCAGAGCCTTGGTAGCTAAAACCTCTGAGCACCTCTTAGGTGGTCATACCACAGCTCAGAAAATGGCCAGGCTTCAATTTGCACCGGAACTTGTAAATAAGATATATGAAGTATAGGAGATGAGTCCTCTTTACTAATGAGATGAGAGTTGGCCTCAAATCTTCAGGTGGGTGTAATTTCATATGGAGACGCTCCATGTTGTACGGTTCCTCCGGTGGCATTCCATGGTGGGTCTTGATGTTCTGGATTGGTATTTCCTTGGACGCCCGCACTGATTTAGTTATTGTGCAAGGAAGATCTCTAACTTCAGAGAAGCACTTACATAATTAAAGAACATAGTATATATATAATGTATTTAGTAGTCATAATTGACCATATTAATTATACTTTTCGTCTAAGGTCTCGACTAATCTTGAAAATAAGAGTGGTTGGCAGACCAAACTAGAAGTACAAATCTACACCCAACAGACTCCATAGAAAAATCTCAATATACATTCTATTCTAAACATATTTCTAATTTTGTGGAATAATGAAATCAAAGTAACATCGAATGTAATACTTCACTAAAATATTCTCTGGGTTACATTTTAAAAATACATTTTTATTTGATGATTTTTAAATAAAAAGCAACAACTTAAGAATCTTTAAAAGCGTATTCTCACATTTATATTTATTATTATTAATTCTCTCATATTTAATTTTTGTTTTTCAACAAACTCGGTTGTGAGAACTTTCAGAACTGATGTATGAACAAGTCAAGCTTTTGACAGTCATGTCGATACTTCTGTTCATCATAAGTCATTCCTTTCATGAGGAGATTCTTGCTAATGATGGATAATGCCAGGCCCCAAAAAGCACTTATTGCGGATGACTACCTAAATGAGGTTGGAATTGAGCGCTTGGTGTGGTCAGCTCGAGATCCAAATTTGAACCCAATAGAACACACTTGGGACTAGCTTAAGCGATGGGCATGATGACAAAACCCAGGTCCTAGCAGCCTCCATAAGGTGAAAATGGCAGTTCTTGGCGGATGGAAAATAATTCCTCAGGATTTCACCAGTAATTTTTTCCAAGGATTACAAAGGTGTTTAATAGACATTGCCTGCCAGAGGTGAAAATACTTGGTATTAAAACGGACCTAATTTTTTTTTTACATCAAAAATACATTAAAATTTAAAGGTAATGTGTTAATTTTATCAATCAGTGAGCACACTGATTATCATCAGGCTGTCTCACAAATATTAAATTTTTGGAAGCCTGATTAAAAAGGAGAAATAAGCGCATGGGAGTCAATAAAACTCAAATGCATTAGATAGTGATGGAAGAGTAAGTAGTTAGTAAGTAGCAAGGGGTGGGTTTAGGTTAATTCTTTTTTATTTTTTAAATAAAATCTTTTAAAAACTAGAATGACTGCATATGGAAGACCTTGAGTGTTGGTGGGAAAGGAGGGGACCGAATAATATTTTTTTTCCTTTTATCAGATCGTTCGTCGGTTTGGTTCCTCGGTCGCATAAGTATTTCAGAAATGGAATGCATCGTTGGTTATTCGTCGGATACTGATTTTCCCATTGAAAATCTCCCTTATGGAGTCTTCTCCACGGCCTCGAACGTAAGTCATAACACATAACGGACGTGCAACATCTGTAAAACAAAACAACAATGACTCGTCTAAATTAACTAAACACAAGAAAAATTCCCCCTTTTTGACTTTTTCATTCTAAATGACTCGTGACGACTTAGACAAATTTATCGATATTCTTGTCAAATCTCTTGTTGTTTACAGAACTGTGGAGAATAACTAAATAGTTGAATTATATTTTTTAAAATTACAATTAAATACACAAATGATACTTTTTTATTATTATATATTTTTATTGGCATACGTATTTAGTTATGTGCAATTAAGGCATGTTTTAAGAAACGTTAAATTTAAACCACTCCTCACTACTTCAACAAATTGTTAAATTTAAATATATTATTTTATAAGTTTAATTAATTATTCTAACATTCATATAATAAACATATAACAACAAGCATATTTTTTTTCAATTATGTTCGTATATGCCGGGGTCGTTGGTGGCAGCAACGGTTAAGGGCGCTCATCAACAAGGTGAAGGTCCTGTGTTCGAATCCAGCGACCCTGCTATTCGAGCCCGACGTACTTACAAGTGTTTTTTTACTTTATTTTCTCAATGTAGTCTTTTATTTTTAAATTTTTTTATTTATTTTATTTTTATATAATTATTTATTTATTTTAATTTTATTTAATTAATTTTTTTTACACACCGACACCCTGATGGTTGGTATGTCCTCTGCTGTTGCGAACCCTCTTAAAAAATAAATAAATAAATTTAAAATAAAATAAAGATGAAAATTATTTTTCTTTCTATCTAAGATGAAAAAATGAAGTGCCACGAGCGGGATTTGAACCCACGACCTTAGATAAAAAAGAATAAATAATTGAAATAATTAATACGGCCAATTATGATTACTAAATACATGTATGGATTAAAAATAAAATGTTCGTATACACCTTCATATATCTAATAAAACTTCCTGTTATAAATAACTAACTGAATTTACTTATAATTATGCTTAGTACACTTAACTTAGTATATGAATGTATTTTTTTGGTCATAAAGAAAAAAAGGGTACAAATAGGTTTTATAATTTATAACTAAATTATAACGTTGTTTATTGCTAAAGCAGCTATACCTAAGAAGGATTATAAATTATACACAGAATTATAAACATAAAATAGTTAAGTCCCTATTTTTAAGGCTTTAAGTCGGAATTCCACGTGTTTCGTACAGGTTATTAAATGTAAATTTATAAAAGTGCAGTTGCAAGGATAGGGTTTTTTAATTAATTAATTTTTTCCTTCAAAATTTTACGAACCAATGAGCTGAAATATTCCTAGCAGATAATGTATACTTTTAAATGAAGATTTTTGTTCTTTTTGTATAATAAAAACTTCTCTGTTTGGTTTTGTGAAAATATATGTAATGTTATCTCTGTTTTGTATTTTTTTTTCTTTTCTTGTTGTTTTTTAACAATTGGTACAAAGCATAATCAGAAAATTTTTAAGCTTATTTTTTAATAACGTTCTACGACTTTCAGGCAGAAGTCCACATGTTTCGCATAAGCTGTTAATATTTAAATTTTTGAGTCTTATTGGGACAGTAGTTCTTCCTTTTTTTTTCTTTCTCCTTTTTTTTTTTTTTTTACAAAATTTTACTAGCCAATTAGCTGAAGTATCCCCAGTAGAAAATATATAGTTTGTATGTAAATTTTTGGAATTTTATCTTACAAAATCTTTGGTTTTGTGTAGACATAATAGTTAACTCTCTTTTGTAGCTTTTTTTATTTTATTGTTGTTTTTTAACAATTGGTACAAAGCATAATCAGAAAATTTTTAAGCTTACTTTTTAATAATGTTCTATGACTTTCATTCGGAAGTCCACGTGTTTTGCATAAGCTGTTAATATTTAAATTGACAGTAGTTCTTCCTTTTTTTTCTTTCTCTCTCTCTGTCTCTTTTTTTTACAAAATTTTACTAGCCAATTAGCTGAAGTATCCCCAGTAGAAAATATATAGTTTGGATGAAGATTTTTGGCATTTTATCTTATAAAATGGTTTTGTGTAGACATAATAGTTAACTCTCTTTTGTAGCTTTTTTATTTTCTTGTTGTTTTTTAAAAATTGGTACAAAGAAAATTTTTAAGCTTACTTTTTAATAATGTTCTATGACTTTCAGTCGGAAGTCCACGTGTTTCGCATAAGCTGTTAATATTTAAATTTTTGAAAGTCTTGTTGGGACAGTAGTTTTTCCTTCTTTTTTCTCTCTCTCTTTTTACAAAATTTTACTAGCCAATTAAGCTGAAGTGTCCCCAGTAGAAAATATACAGCTTGTATGTAAATTTTTGGAATTTTATCTTACAAAATCTCTGGTTTTATGTAGACATAATAGCTAACTCTCTTTTGTAGCTTTTTTATTTTCTTTTTGCTTTTTAACTAATTGTTACAACACATAACTGGAAAACAATTTTTTATTTAATTTTTTTTAACGTCCTAAATTTTTAAAAATTATACTCAACAGAGTTTTGGTTATAAGCTTATTTAGTTTATTAAACTAATTCTGTTGAAGTAGTTAAGTCTCTGTTTTTAAGCCCTCAGTCAGAATTCTGTGTTTTACTCTCGTGATTAATATGTAAATTTAATAGTCTTATTCGAAGAGTTTTTTTTACAAAATTTTAAATGCCAATAGCTGAAATATCCCCATTAGAAAATATATAATTTGGATGTTCATTTTAGGAGTTCTATCTTAAAAATCTCTGGCGACAGTTTCTTGACACTAAATTTTTTGTTAAAATCATGTCATCTCCACTGCATCCTTTGAATGATTATTTTCTAAATAAAAACATCATCTCCCTTGAAAACTGTGTTAATAGCCAAAAGAAACACCATTCCAGCACTACAAACTATCTGTATCTCTACATCTCCTCCCAGGCTCTTACCAAAAGCTAATTGTCAGCTACAACTCGCTAAGCTCAAAAAAGAAAACACCCCACCATATGTATACAAACAAAAATTTTTAGAAATCCTAGTGAACCTTCTGCTACCTTCGTCGTGCGCTTTGCGTATGGGTGAAAAAGAATACCCTGGCTCTTGAGGGATGTGGACGTTCACAGCCCATGCACATCCTTTCAGGAGAGCCGAGAAACAATATTAGTTCAGCGATAACATCATGCTGTTTATGGTGCTCGTCCCTCTGCAATGCGGCTGGCCCTCTGGGCTTCTTCCTCTCCCCACGCAGTGGGGAAACTGCATTGGTGGATGTTTTAAGGCAGCTATGACCCTTAGTGGTTTTATGCTTTTAGTTATGTACTTACTTAGTTTATTAAATTTTTGTTTTATTTTTTATAGATTTTTAAAGAAATTATAATGAGCGCATGCACAAAAAAGAATACAAAGTGGATGGGCAGTATAGCCCCACACATTTTGTGCATGTGCATATGTTAATCAGTTTGGAATAAAATTCATAGGGGACTATCTGGAAACCAATTCGCATAATCTCTGAAAATTTCATAAAAATTGATGTCACAGTTTTGGAGTTTTGCCGTTTACAAGAAATTTACCACAGACAAGGAACCAGATTTGTTCAGAAAGGTCTGAAACGCAAAATGCGAGTGAAAATTTTGATTTTGGATTGTTTTTTTGTGTCTGCGGTAAATTCCTTGTAAACGGCAAAACTCTGAAACCATGACATCGATTTTTATGAAATTTTCAGAGATTATGCGAGTTGGTTTTCACATAGTGACTTTTGATTTTTTTTCCAAACAAATTAACATATGCGCATATGCATGCACAATATGTGAGAAAGCTAGACTGCCCACCCACTTGGCAGACTATTGTTTTATTGTGTTTATTTTTGTGTAATCTACTTATGAATTTTAGATAATAGACGTTAAACAATGATAGTTTCTTTTTCTTTTTTTTTAAATTTGTTAATATACAATTTTCTCGTTTAGATAGTAAATTAATTATTACATTTGTTCCAGAAATTCTCAATTCTCTATGATATAATTTTATCGAATATTTAACAAATAAAACTAAAATTATATATTTAATTGAATTTGTCTTTCTGCAGCCAAGGAAAAGGCTCGGCGTCGCGATAGGAGACAAGATTTTGGACCTTTCGACAGTCAGCAATCTTTTCAATGGTCCTCGGCTCACGAAACACCAGCATGTTTTCCAACAGGTAAAAAAAAAAACATAATTTATACAAACTCCCGACTGGCAGGGAAAAATAAAATAATAAGAAAAATAATAAAATAAAATTTATTCAGGATAAACTCAACGCCTTCATGGCGCTCGGACACGAATGTTGGAAAGAAGCCAGGGAACGACTTCAGGATTTATTGTCAAGGAAGGATTCCGAGCTCCAAGGACAACAAGGGTAACTCTTATATAACTCCTTAACATGTTTCATTCCTGATTCTGATACAAGCCACCTCAAAAAAAAAAAAAAAAATTCAAATGGAATAAAGGGAAACAATAGTTTATTTCAGTTTCTATAGTACAATTCCTATGTTTTTATACAGTAATAATTATTTACATTTATTCTTAAAGAGAATAACTACTAGAAAATTAAGCACACAATAATGACGAATATACAATGCTATTATTACATAATAAGTAATAGAAGAAACACATATAATAAATTAAACAATCGGGAAAATCATGAATTTTGCAATAATAAATCATCCTTCTTATTAAAATAAATTTTAATTAATTATTATCCAATAATGCAAGTTTATTAATTGCTGCATAATAATGCTAATTAATATCTTGCTGGATAAACATTTTAAACATAAAAAATAAGTAAATAAAATAGACTGACAAAAGTAAAACAAAATAAACACACCACCCTTAAATTTGAATATATTTACGTTTATTCATATTTTGTGTATCGAAAATAGGTATATTTTAAAAATAAGACATTTAAATTCTAAAAAAAATAAAAAATTATTGAGTAAAGAAAACAAAAGGCAGAAAATTAAAAACATAAAAAAGTAACAAAGGCTTTTTTGAATCCTTTTTAAAAAGATAGTTCCTACTCACAGTAAGTTGTTTTGCAACCATCCGGATTTCAAGCCTTTTAGCTCATCATCAGGTTGTGGAAGTCCTTCAACCTGATGATGAGCTAAAAGGCTTGAAATCCGGATTGTTGCAAAACAACTTACTGTGAGTAGGAACTATCTTTTTAAAAAGGATTGAACACCACACTCACTCCATAATTTTTATTAAGACTTTTTTGTCCCTTTTAATGCTAAGTATTTTCACCTCTGGCAGGCATTACGTCTATTAAACATCTTTGGATTCTTTGGATGTATAATGATATGATGCATTCCTTGTGTTTATTAAAAAAAGTTCATAATTTTTTTCATTACTAAGACTAATTAGTTTAAATAAATATATATTTGCTCATTTTTGTTGTATAAACATAAGTAAACCATTAGCAATAAATAGTTTTACTTTTCAGTTGCTTTGTAGACCAGAAGGATGCTACAATGCATCTGCCTGCAGAAATTGGAGACTACACGGATTTCTATTCTTCAATGTCACATGCTTTTAATGTTGGATGTATGTTTAGAAGCAAAGAAAATGCTTTGATGCCCAATTGGTAAAAAAAATGATTATAACATTAAAATATTCATTACATTTTGATTTATCGTTTTAGGAAACATTTACCTGTAGGTTATCACGGAAGGGCGAGTTCCGTTGTCGTTTCAGGAACTGATCTTCACCGTCCACGAGGCCAAGTAAATAATCAAACATGCTTTTATGGAAAAGATTTTTTCAATGTTGTCTATTTGTAGGTGTTCCCAGAAGGAAGCACAGCTCCACAGTTTAAACCCAGCGCTCTTCTAGATTTAGAACTTGAAGTTGCCTTTTTTGTAGGTGGACCACCGACAAAGCTGGGCCACCCGGTGAAAATAGACGAAGCCCAAGATAGAATTTTCGGTTTAGTTCTGATGAATGATTGGAGCGGTTTGTTACAATTTGCTTCTTTGTATTTCATTCATCTATTTAATGTGGGTTAATTTTAGCTAGGGACATACAGAAATGGGAATATGTTCCTCTTGGGCCATTTTTAGCTAAAAGCTTTGGCACTACAATTTCACCATGGGTCGTGACAATTGAAGCGTTGAAGCCTTTCATGACCCAAAATACTGTTCAGGATCCTCAACCATTACCATATCTTTGCCATAGTGATAATTTTAATTTTGATATTAATTTATCGGTTTCTTTAAAACGTAAGTATACTAAGATAATTTTTCAAAATACTTATTTTTAACAATGACTTGTTTTAGCTGAAAAAACTGGTGTTAAAACAACTGTCTGCAATTCAAATTATAAGTACATGTACTGGACGCCGAAACAACAATTAGCTCATCACACTGTAACAGGATGTAATGTAAACCCTGGAGATCTAATGGCTTCTGGAACGATCAGTGGGCCTGTAATTATACTTCATTTTAGAAAATTTTTGAAATAAAAACATGCCCCAGTTGGAGTAGAATAAACACAGTGATATCATATTTGCAATTTTAGGAAAATAATTCCTTCGGGTCGATGCTTGAACTGAGCTGGAAAGGCACAAAAGAAGTTCAGTTGAAAGATGGAACGACTCGAAAGTTTTTACAAGATGGCGACGAAGTTATTATTGAAGGTTCGTAAGCTCATTAACCTTTTTGAGAATAGTGGTGAGTTATTTCATTTGGGTTTGGAGTCTACTCTTGCCTTGTGATGACTTATTTCATTCTCGTATTATTTTGTATTTTAAAAGCTGGGCACTATAGGCACATCGGTAGCAAATGGTTGACACCGATCAAACCCTTCCTTACGACTATTTTCTTCTGTTCATAATATGGCCTCTCTCTCAAACTTTTACAGTATTGTGTCACAATCTTTCTGTCTCATTGGGAATATCCTACATTCATATACTTTTTGTTCCTGTCCATCGCAACCCTTTATCCTTTCCTACCATTTACCATATTGTATTCAATCTTCAATTAAATTTTTCTTCTTTTATTTACTTATTTCTGTTTAACACTTTAATATTTGAGGAATGTACTATCATATTTTGATCGGAAGTTGTGCACCTTAAAAGGAGTAAGCAATGCTTTCAATTTCGATATAAATGCAAAATAAATCATATAAATAAGTCACTTAGCATTTGAGAATGACTGGGATGCGTTTTAGCATCCTAAAATCAGTCCTGTAAAGTTTAAGGGCATTAATTTCTTTCGTTCATCAAATAAAGAATGAAATTGTATTAAATTAATTTTCTCTTTTCAGGTTTTTGCCAAGGGGTAGGATACAAAGTTGGCTTTGGCCAATGCAGTGGAAAGGTTTTACCTGCTTTGTAAACTCTGGATAAATGAATACTTTTTAAAATAAATTGTTCAAGCTTATTTTTATTTCCATTGACCTTTTTACTTGTACATAAAATTAATTACAAATTAAAACAAGGCTTGAAAAGAAGAGACAACAAAGCATATCTTGTGTGCCCTGCAATAGCTAGGAAAAGGCTATGGCACACAGAAAATCCATGCTTGAGCAATGTAGACCTTGGTAAAGAAAACCAATAACAAAGCTCATACACAAGACAAAAGCTTAAATGCAAAAAGGGGAAATCTCTATGAATCTAAAAGAAAGAAACACATTAAACAACAAATTTACATAAAATTGATAGTGAAGAAGAAGAAGAAGAAGAAGAAAAATAACTTTATTCTGGGACTGGTGTCCCCTAAGAATAATTTACATGAAATAAATAAAAGAAGTTCCTTCTATGAAGTTAAAAGTAAAAAAACAGATTGAAATCTTGGCACAATGTATACCAATAAGGCAGGGCAGAAGAAAAAATTACAAGAATATTAAACAAAAATAACAAATGTTAATGTGAGGTCTCTGCCTGGAGGGAGAGGAGGTGATTATACAGGTGGGATTTAAAGGAGGAAAAGGAGGCAGCGTGAAGAATAGAAAAGGGAAGGGAGTTCCAGAGTTTAGGGGCTCGGATCAGAAAGGATCTTTTGAAGGTATGGGTTGTATGTTGCGGAAGGATAAGGTCGATTGGGGATGATGTAAGGAGGACGACAAGTGTGGATGGACTGGAAAAGAAAGCAACCTAGGAAATACTGTGCACGGAAGGATGGGAATAGCCAGGAAAATTGGGAATACAACCCCGACACCTGGGATCCCCGTGGGGTGCCGTACACAAATCTTACACAACAATTCATAATACGCTTCAATCGCGCGTTGTCCCCCTCCGAGAGACCACCGTATGCCAAACAGCTATAATTGAAGAAGGGAAGAAGGATTTGAACGGAACAGAAGAACAAACTAATTTATTAGATTCAAGTGATGACGATTTTTTCAATCCTGATTTGAATAAAAACAATTTAAACCTTGATAAATCTTCTTCAACATTGTCCGAATCAGCCGAAGAAAAGTTATCTGTCTTTCCTGAATATGCTAAGGAAGAATTATCTTCTTCTTTTGGAACTAGTTCTAGAGAAGCAGAAAATGAGAAACCTAAAGTTACTGAGCTAGAAGATAGTACAGTATACAATGAAGATACATATTAATAAATCAAATATACAAATCTAATGTCAGTAGTATACGACAATAAATAAATAGACAGTTTTAAAATTATATCATTCATTTTTAAAAAATTAATCTACTTGTCTACTTAAGTGTACTAAATATTAATAAACTACATTATTGTGGCACATATAAACAAAAATGAACACCAACTCAATTCATTTTCTTTTCTTTCATCCTCTTCTGTTCATCTAGCTTTTTGTGATCTTCTTGGAACGTCATTTTGTCAATGAGGACATCCACTTTTACAACTATGTCTGCCATGTTATGTTCAACTTCTTCTATTCTTCTTTGTAACCTATAGTATTTTAAACATAATTCGGCAATTGTTGAAATTACAATTTTATGATTCACAGCTTCAGTGAATCAATTAGTTTAAAAAAAATGCATTATTTACATGTTTATGAATTCCATTATGGAATCATGTTCTTGAACTTCAGAATCTGTAAAATTTAAACAATATCAAACTATATTCCACAACTCAAAATTTTTTTTCTTGGAAAAACATGAACACTTACATAAATTACTTATTCCATTTATATCGGCCACAATATCATTCATTTGTTTCTCGCTTAAATGGGAATCTGTGTTTATTTTGTGGCGCCTCATGAACAGTATCCTTTCCAGCCATAAAAATCCATTTCTTAAAAAAAAATGTATATATTCAAATAAAAATTTCCTTTAAGAGAATTTCTTCTAAATACCTTTTTAGTAAGATAGTTATGATTTCAAAATCTGTTTTATACTTGTGCAATTTCTCGGCCTTTCGCATTTTTTCAACTGCTTCATCTTTTCTGAACAATTTCATGAGCCGAAACCAACAGTTGAAGACCGTGTCGGTAATGAAAAACTCGCGCCAGGAATCCCTGTCGATACCGTGTTCTCTAGCCGTAAGCGCCATACCATGACAAAATAATGCAATGATCCAATTCTAAAAACGGCAGGCTTTATTATAAAAAAAAAATTTGTAAACATTTTTCACAAACCATAAAAATGAAAACAACTAAGAATGTATACACAATGTAAAACATCAGGGTGAAAATCGGCCTGGCCTTAGTGCATTCTTTGTAATAAAATTTTCCCCCAGCAATCTGAGAGATCAGCGTGAACACAGATTTACCGATTGTACTGAATTTTTCGACCTGAAAAAATTTAAATTCTGGTTTCAAAGGAATTATTGCTAACATAAAACATTTAAAATACCTTGAATAATCATTGAAATAAATATTTTTCTGAAATTTGGTCGTTATTGACAATTTTAACCCACCTGTACTCACAGCATTGATCAGATGCATTTCAGCATTTTGCCATCTGAATAAGTAAAGAATTCCTGTCATCAGGAAGGCGTAACATCCAACATCCCATTGGGTGTTGTGTCAAACCACTTTACAATACTTCTTTCATACCATTCTCAATTTAAAAAAATCATGGCAGGATTTGAACCCAGTACCACCAGCACGGAAAATACTAGTTGGGCACCCAAACCACCAGGTCCTCTTTGCAGTCTTTAGTGTCCCAAGAGGACAGACATATCAAAATTATCAGTAACGACCAAATTTCAGGTCCACACTGTGACAACGGAGAAATCTCATTAAAAATTTTTCAATTGAGAATACAATTATAAAAAACAAAACGTACATGAGCACCAAACAGAATATGTGCAAATAATGCGAAGCCAAACACAACTAGAAGAAACATGGCTATAACTATCAACAACTCTTCTTTCACCTGAAAAGTACATTGCTATCCGGATGAAAAAAAAAAGTATTTTTTATGAACCTTTTCCCAACTGTGAATTATAAACGCTCCTTCTCTCGTTAAATAGGCAAATCGTACAAATTTTATGCATACGATACATGCCAAAAGACCGAGATTGGCTTCGTAAACTTGTTGAACGTATGTGACCGTGTCAAATTCTACATGGCCGGGCAAAATGGATAGCACGAAGTTCTTAAAATGTCGAACTATAACAAATCGATATACAACTGTGAAAAGAAAAATTAAACCAACCTGAAAAAAAATTATGTTAAAAATTTAAATAATAATTAAAATAAAATACCTACCAGTATAATAACGAGATTTAGCATATTGGAAAAAGTCACACAGTATTTTATTTTAAGAATGATAAACTCGTTAATTTCTTGTATGATATAATAGATGATAAATAGTAATACAGCAAGTTCTAAACCCAGTCTCATAAAATCCCACTTGGTCGTATAACTAATAACAGATTATATATATACAATTTTTAATTATTTTGATGTATGTACAATACACTATAAACAATGGAACCTTGATAGTTTTGTAGGCTTGATATGATATTTTGTCATCACTCCACCAGAAGGTGGAAGCTCCAAAACGAGCCTAAAATATTCCAAATACAAGGTAAATTAAAATGAAAAAAAAAGAAAAAAAAAAAACTTATAAATCATACTTCACGGGGCAGAAAAGATTAGACACAAGTGAATAAATAGTAAAATCGATAAAAATCGCCCTCGTGGCTTGATCAATCCAAGTATTGTTAAACATTTCAGTAATGAAATGTTTAGCATGGGTGTATGCATACGGAAGATCTAAAAAATACCCTCCACCATCATAATGAGAAACCGTACCAAAGTAATTGTACGATTTAGTCTTCTCTGCATCATTATAAGTCCAACTGTAAATTATCAATATAATAAAATGCTTAATGAAAAAACAACAATGTAAATTACATGGATGAATTTTGAAGTCCAAATGGTGCATTATCTTTTGAAATTGGATTATAGTAGTAGAAACATGAGTTGTAAATATGCTCGAATGTTTTAGGAATCGAACAAGAATCGTTTTTAACTCGCACCTACCAAAATATACATATATATTTCCTTTAAATAAATTATAGATGGTTTATTTCCCACCTGTCTAATTCTTGCATTTCCTACTAAAACATTTTCCCATATTAAATTAGTCAAGTTTTCATCGGTTTTCTCTTCATAAACATCTTTTTGTAATCTGTCTTTGTGTGTATACGAGGTATTATAGATGGCAGGTAACAAAATCCAATCAAAGTACTTTTTTTTTGTAAATGAAATAAATCAACAGTAATTATTTAATATAAATATTTTGATTTTTGTGAACACTTACGTTCCAAATTTCATCAATTAATTTTATCTGGGTGAAAGATTTTGGTAAACCGCCAGGAGTAAGGAACTTAGGTGTAACTACAAGATGTCTAACAACTTGAAAAAAATGAGAAGATGGTTTTTCTTCATACAGAACTACAGCTGAAAATTAATTTTTAACTTTTTGAACGAAGGATTGTTTTAAATATAAATTTATAATGCTAAAGCCACAATTCTTTTAAATCATATTATTAACAAAAACACCATTTTCTATATATTCTGGTTTAGCGTTACAATTTATGTCGAAATGTTTATGTTAAAGTTGGCTTACTCATTAATGTGATTGTCATGAACAGTAAAAAAATAAGGAAGTCTTTTACAGATGCTTGCAAATATTTCACTCTTCCTTTTTCTCTTGCTGAACTGAGCGTTTCGAAACAACCTGAAAACAAAATTTTAACTCGGCATTAACTGGCCGTGTTAAACAAATACCTTTTCTGTTCCGGTTTTGAACTAAATCCTTGGTCACACTTTTCCGGCCTTTTCTTGCATCCATACTTTTGGCAGAGAAATGAACAGCTCTATTTCTAAAATGTGTCAAACAGATTTTATGTATTGTGTGATGTTTTGTTGAGTTTGTGAGGTGGTTAACCAATGTTTGTCGTAATTTTGGTGTGATAATTCTCACAAGCAAGAACGAGTTGACCAAGCTAATCAGAAATGACCAAACTATAAATTTTATAAAATAAATATTGGGCTTATATGTTAACAATTAAAGCAATAATCTAATTGTTTAATTGATCTACGATAATTCATTTAACAAATTGATTTTCTTGTTTTGTATAGATTGACTATACATGGGTTAGAAAATCAGTTCTGGAAATCATAAATCAACTTTTGAAGATGTACTGAGCCAAAATACATCTGACTGAAAAAAAAAAAAAAAAAAAAAGTTGCCAGTTCAAATCCCAGTATAGTCGAATTGAAAAAGCCCTGAAAAAAGTAACGGAAAAGTCCCTAGTCTACAATGCCTAAAAAGTAATCGATTGAGCCCTCCTATGTGACAGGGAATTTTTTCCTGCCGTTACTCATGATGCTATTTCTTCTTGCCAAAAAGACTTATTTTGTTATTGACCCCTCTACTATTCTTTATTTCTCATTAGTATCGCATATCCGAAGAGGCTGTTCTAATGCTTTGTGGTCACATGGACATGTTCTGATATTTCTTGTTTCGTAGCATTGTCAGCATGTTTCCATGTTTTTTCCCATTTTTTTAAAAGGTAGTTAACGGGCAATGGCCATTAGAAAGGCCTATTACACTGATGGACTAATTTAATGCACCACTGAATTTATTCAGTTTAAATGTAAATCCATTTGTTTTTGAATTTCTGTTTTTTGTTCTTTACTCAATAATTGTTTTTTAGAATTAGGTAATAAACATGTTCTTTTTAAATGTCTTATTGTAACGTATTTTTGGTATTATATGTGAAATACGAATAAACCAAAATACATTAAAATTTAAGGGTGGTGTGTTTATTTTGTCCAGCAGTGTTTTCCTCAATTCTTGCCTATTGAGAGAGAGTTTATTTTTGTTTTCCTTGTTGATTCATACAGGGTGTGGTCATTTCTTTCTCCATTAGTTCAGTTATGCTTTTAGCGATGGTTATGGAAGGATTTTTATTATTGCAACAAAATAATAGGTTATCAGACACTTACCCAAAACTGAAATATTGAGTGCTTTTTAAAGTAGGATTTTATTTACTAAATGTTTCTCCAACGAGAACAATATTTTAATAAATCGAACTCTTTGGCTCATAGGAAATAATAAGGACAATTTATCTCGGTAATAAAAATTGAATTGGTTATTCTACCGTTACGAGACTTTTGCTTCTTGTAAAATTACAAAAAAAAAAAAAAAAACAAATTAAAGAAATTACAATAAAAAGACAAGGTTTAAAATGACAGTTCAATTTTATAAAGTACCTTGATGCAAATTCACCACTAGACTTTCGCCCTCTTTCCGTTTTTCAGCATGCCTAGAGTTAAGTACAAAACGTTAAAAAAAATGTACAAGTCGTAAATATATTGTCAACAAACTACCTTGAAGTGCCCAGAAAAAATTAACGCAAAATTAAATATGGTTATTCAATAAATTTCATATTTCATACCAGCTGGGTATAATGATCAAGTTTTAACAAATGATTAATAACTGGTATGCGATTTTTTTTTTAAATCTGTAAAGTTGAAGAATACTAAATACATATTGTGTTTTGGACTAAAAGAAATGTTATTAGTTTTATTTGTGATAGAATAGAAAGCCGTAAATTAAACCACAAAAATGCTGTATAAGTTGTTCTCAGATTCATTCTAAAAATAAAACTATTGAGTATTCATTTTATTGATGATCATCGACTTATGAACATTTTACCTTTGGTATCGTCCATGATTAAAATGAAGGAAGGGTTTTTAAAAAGGCACATCATTAACATGCTGTACAAAATTATATTAGCTCAATGGTTACAAAATAAAATTTTGTATATTTACAAATGCGTAATCAAAAGTTAACATTTTTTAAAAATTGTTGTTACGTGTAATTTTAATACCTATCAGTAAGTAAATTCTCAATCTTAACAGTTTAAATTTACAATAAACAATAAATTGTAAGTCAAATAATACATAGTATTTACATTGTAGTTTTTAACTGTTTTCTAATTCATTTTAATGGAATGATAATTGCTTGGAATGTTTGTAATTAATTTCTATTACTTTTTAACAATTCAATCATGTCATGTCAAAAGACTTACACAAATATCAACTTAAATAAACGTTTGACAAATTTCAACAATAAACATTTCACAATATCAATTTAATAATAAAATAAAGTTTCACTCTACAAATAATACTGCATCAAGTTCATTTTGCGATTTACTGCACTATAAAATTCGTTGGACTTTTTCCCATTTAAGTACAAATAATTTTAACACGTTTATTTATTTATTTTTTATATAGTACATTAAGATAGCCAATATATAAATAAAATTAATAAATAATAACTAAACTACATATTGCTTTAATGTACATAGCACTATAAAAGAATAAAAATTTAAACAAAACTTTGATTTTCATGAATTTGATTAATTTGCTGCTTAATGGTTTTGTTATACTATTTAAGCATTGTTAAAAAATATAATTATAAATATGTCTTTTAAAGATGCAGGCAAATGTTAAAATATTGAAGATGCAAGCGTAAATAATAGACGTTGTATGTTTTCCAATCTTACGATTATTAATATTATTTAAGTAGTCTAGTAATATAATTAGAAAAATACAACGTGAGTTAAGAGAAAAAGAAACTAAAATAAAATTTAAAAAAATAAACCATTCATATAAAAGCAGTGTTTTAAAAATGCAAAACGACTAACTAAGTTGTTGAAACTGGTTCCACTATGACCCAAATGTAACAATACTACAATTTTTTTTTTTAGCTTGTGACACCAGCAAGATATGTATATACTGTGCAATAATCTATTTCAAACTGAAAAATCCACTCACATGAACACTATCGTTACGTTAAAATTGATTCCTGATCTTCCCTGAGAATCTACAGTTTCAAATTTGACAGTATTTGTCATTTAATAAAACTGTAAAACAAACGAAACAAATCAAGACCCGTTTGAAAAAGACAATAAATGGACAACGCGGATTGGTTTTAGTTCTTAGTTGTCGCTAATTTTATAAAACTGGATGGGATATAAATTTTTTTATATTTTCAGCACCATGTCATGGATATACTTCATATAAATGGTTTTTTAATGTTAATTATTACCCCCAAATATGAAATGGTACTGTATACATAATATTGTATGCTTATAAAAATATATTTTAGCGATTTTAGGTGGTTACTGATATCAGCCCCAAACTCGTCTAAAATGCATAACACCAACGCTTTTAGACATAATCCTACCGCTGAAGTTGAGGTTGCTGTACCTCAGCGAGCAGCTAGAACAGGTCCTAGAGGTCGTGGCAGTCATAGCCGCGCAAAGTATAACACTGACAGGAAGGAAACGTTTCGCATTGACAAAGGCCGTCAATATATGCGAGACATGCAAGCAAGTATAGTTAAAGATCTATACGTAGGAGAAAAGTCCGTTGAGGACGCGCTTGCAAAACTTGAACAAGACCGGACGCTACAGGCGATTACAACCACAATTACAACACGTGGAATTGGATTCGGGCTCATAAACGTCTATTTTATTTCTATTAATTATATATAAAAATATATTAAGTTTCAAAAAATTCTATTAAAAACACTACTAGTCTTATAAAAACTATAAAAAAAATCAAGGCAATAATGAATTTAAGCAAATTACTAGAATAACAAATAAATTATGCTTAAAAATTACATGTGGCACATAAAGGTCATCGCACATAATACATAATCTGCCGTGATGGTTGATGCATCTATAGCAGCAGAAGGATCTCTTGAAGGCAGTGCTTTTCTGATTGGGAGAGGTAGCCATGGTGGTTGCTATTGGCGAGGGCTTGCACGGATTGGTGCAGACGGGATCATTTATCTTTGATATTGCTATAGGATCATGGGACAGCTATATAGGTATGCCAACAGGAGAAGTGGTTTACGTAGTGATTGTTGACAGTCCTACTGTCACAATCGGGAATGTTTTGGAGTTATCTGTCGCTGCAGATAGATTGGAAAGAGTAGGGGTTGGATATCTTGTGCTGCAAATGCTCTTGGCGCACTTCGACCATAATCCTGGGACAATAAATCCTGCCTGTTACTGCAATCATGAATGGTCTGATTGTTTAATTAAGATCCTTATGGCGTTCAATCCTCTGCTGAGACCGGTTTGTAGTAAAAAAATTAATATTTGCAACAATTTGTTTGAAAAGTCAAAACTTCGACTTCACACTTTATAAGCCTTTTTTTGTTTGTTTTAAATTAAACAGACTAGCAAAAAAAAAGAATGTAAAAAGAAACGTAAATATTTCATGCTGAAATCAATTTGAGCAAATTTTGTATATTGGAAGACTCAAAAAGCTATTATAATCAAATAAGAAATAATAAATTTCAGCACATTTAATAATTTTGTATTCACATCTAATAATCTATTACAGGTTAAAATTATCAATAATAAAAGGCGGGCGTTTAGAATATTAATATAGAAAGCAGTCTGGTAGTACTATCTGTACGGAATAATATTGTAATTAATGCTATATTAAAATAAAATTAAAAGCATCATTTTCTTTTGCAATCACAAAATAGATTTCCCACTGTTACATAAAACTTATATTTTAAACAAATTAATTATGTCCGACTATATTGGTTTAAAAAAAAATTAAGTACAAATTATATACATTATCCCAAATGAAAGACTAAAAAAAATGTATATCTTTTTTTTCTCTTTCTCTAACATTTGTCTTATATTAAAATTTCATTAGTGTTTTTGTAACACTGTTATATACAAATTATTGGTCTTCTTTTCAAAATTTCTAATCATAAAACTTACTAGACTTGAGTGACAAGGCCAGTGAGCTTTTCAAGCTCGTGCTGCATAACAACCCTCCTCACTCGCTCTTCTTCCAATTTACTAGTGAGTTCTTTAACAGTCCTTGTAAGTGTGTTTATGTGCGACTCAAAATGTAGCTCCATTTTCGTAATCTAAAAAATAAATTCAGCGGATTAAATACTCGTACTGACACTTGAGAAAAAGGGCGATTCAAATGTATATTGTTTATAAAAATGATTTTTTATATATTGTTGCCTTTACAATTGTTTAATGCTTGAAGAAATTGCAGTATAATGAGTCCATGTGCCCAATACACCGCTGCTCATACTTGAGTTGTCATGGGTTTGAATCCCTCTCGTGGCATTAACTTTTTCATTCCAACCAACTTGCATCGAAAGAAGTAATTTGGTCAATCATACCACTAAACATAATGAATTTAATAAGTAAAACAGATTATAACTTCACTAACAGCTCTCCGTGGCCACTTTATAAGTCGCCGAGAATTGAATCCTGATTACACGACATTTGAAAAATGGGAAAATTCGAAAGGTTGTAGGTTGAGATGGGAATTGGTGTCCGAGTGGATCGAAGTCATGATAGCTCAAGTGGTTAGAGCAATGGCGTGTTGAGCCGAAAGTCATGGGTTCGAATCCCGCTTGTGTCACTAACTTTTTCATTTCAACTAAGACCTTACATGAAAAGAATAATTAATTATAATAATAAATATATACACATGTTAACGTTTGAATCTTATTTCTTTTGAACTTTTCATTTTTTTTCCAAACAAAAATGTTTGTTTACCTCAGTAGCATGTTTCTTGAGAATAATTCATTCTTAACTAACGTGTCAACACATGATTTCCATGTCATTTTGTTTTTTAAGTTAAACTTGGTCAGAACGGTGCCCAAATGAGCAGAAACATTAATGAAGTCTGGGGCGATGGCAGTCTGAGTGAGAGCACCGTATAGAGATGGTTTAAAAAACTTCGAGAGGGCGACTAGCCTTCAAAACAAAGAAGGTCGTTGAAGGATTTCATCCCTAGATGATGATGTTCCGCGAGCTTTGGTAGAATAAAATCTCACGCTGTTAGAGAACTTGCAGAGAATCTTTCATTTAGCAAATTGACTGTTGCTGACCAGCTTACCGCAATTAGAAAGGTAAAAAAGCTTTTCTGGTCAGAATTATTACTTGTGATGATAAGTGGATTCTCTACAACAGCAGACATTGGCTCGACAAAGGTGATATTTTCCAAAGCGTATGGACTCCCATCACCCTCCCTATTCTCCAGACCTCTCGCCTATCAACTACCATCTTTTCAAACATCTGGACGTTTTATAACATAAAAAATTGTTAGATAATGCATTTACAGAATTTGTTAATAAGGCTCAAAATTCTATTCAGATTTTCAGACGACCCCAGACAAACTTGAAAAGTCAAGTGAATCACCAGTTGTTAAACAAGTGCTTGAAGAAGAAGAAGAATTGGCCTTGATCTAGTTAAAGTATTTGATTACACACATAAAATTAAAAAAAGTGAAGCTGTAACTTCTTGAAATTTACCTTGCGGACAGGAATTTCAGAATGATGCAATAGGGCAACCAATTGGAACTTAAATTAATATACAAACCGGCCACAAAAACATGCCATAAAATGGAAAAATGGAATGAAAACAATCAATACATTTGAATTTCTCAGACGGTACATTTCTATCAGCTTAACTATTATGAGATTGTGTACAAAGGAAAACACTTCACTATGACTGACAAAAGCAGGAAGAGTTCAAAATCAAGCCAAAGAAAATGTATCAACGAATGGGCAGGGGTTTCCCATTGAAATTGTGTATCGTCAGAGGACAAAATAACTCATCAGGTCTATTAAGACATTCATTGAAGATTGATTGGGATTGGCTTTGTGAGGAAACATTCTACCTACTTGGTGCTCTATCTGGCCTCAGTTTGACCCAAGGTAAGATGCGTTCGTCCAACTCGTTCCAACTACCGGATTTTTACTTATAGAGAATATTATTTATTATTATTTTTATACGATATGATATTAGACACATATTTATTATATATATATATAATTATATAGAGGTGGAAAACAGGTAAAAAGTGAAACTGGATTAGGTTCCCGAACAATGAAATAGTTCCCTAGTTACGCCAACTGGCTGGGGGACGCTTGCGGGCATCCTAGTTTTTCAAGCAGGTAGTGTATGTCCCGGCCTCGGCAAAGGCCATAAGGCACTGCCACAGTGAATATGTTAAATATCATATAAAATTAATTGAAAATACCTTTTCCTGAAGTTCGTTGAACTGCTTGATAGATACTGTAGCATTTGAATCCCCAGAATTTGAGTTTCCACTAAGAGTCGATCGCAAGGATCCGATTAATGACTGTGGCCTTGGTACGTTGCTACCTGTTCCTTGGTTCGACCTTAACGTTACTCCTAACGGTTTGCTTTCTGGACTCACTGCTGTCGGACTACTATTTACTGCAGGCGCCACGGTAGTTGAAGAAGTCGCTACTGCACTGTCACCACCAATCATAACCCTGGTCTTCCCAGCTAAAGACAATTTTATAAAAATTAACTGTGTGAATTATTTTAATGAGTAATGATAACTTACATTGCAAAGACTTTTTAGCCTGATTGAACTCCAGTTCTTTAACCCAAGGTGCTTTAATGGGTTTCTCAGCGTGTGAGTCGGAATCACCGTTCACTAACATTGTGCTGGTTCTCATGTTTGTTGATGATGAAGATGACAACGAAGATATCACAGTGGAAGTATGTGATATTGTTGTGGATGTAACAGTTGTTGAGTTTGTAGTTGATAATACAGCTAACTCTTCTTCTTCCTCTCCATTTTTCATTTCCTAAATTAAAAAAAAAATATGTAAGAATAAATTTTTAAACAAAAACATACAAAGGTTGATAATTACATCTTTTATAATAGCAGAAGGTGGACGGCGTTTTGGTGCTTTCACCCGTGATGCTGTTGGATGAGTTAGCATGGCTGCTCTACTAACCATATCCAGATCAGGCTCATTGCTTCCACTGTTTACGCTAACAACACTACAAACAAAAAACATTTAAATTAAACAATTGTTTAAAACTGCTGTTTTCTTAACAAGACACTTTTAAGATTTCTCCGTGTGAATTGTGGGGTAATGAACTGTTTTTTGTCATTACCGATCAATTTGGTCTGTCTATCCTTGCTGGGTTGGTCTGTCAAATACATTTGGCAAACCAGGTAAATTTAGACCATTTGAAAACAAAATAATTGATAATGAACTAAGAGACTGTTAATGCAGAGTGGTATGTCCTATTTAATTATGCACTATTAAGATTTTATGTTAAAAAGAGCTTAACTTACTTATTTTCAGTTTTGATTGTATATGAACCCTGCTTGCTCCAGAGTGCTCCATCAGTATTGTCATTTGTCGTCTCAGTCATGCTTGACCATTTACTCATATTGCTACTGTTCGTAGCTGTCTCTGAATTTGTCTGTTTTGTGATCAACGACATAGATCCAGTTCTGCTCGCAGCTCCTTTAGAATAATGTGTTGTTAGATGAAATAAAATATTGACTAAATTACTTAGTAATACCTTGTGAAGTTGGACTGATGTCCATTACTTTAGATGACAACAAATTAGGAGCGGTGGGAGATTTGGCGAGATCACTGGAACTTCGATGTGGTTTCTTTACCGGTGGAGGAGGCAAAACGGGCTTTTTACTAACTGAAGGGTGGTTGAGCTTTTCATCTAGTTTCATTATATCTGCAATAAAATTAATCAAATCACATACAATAAATTATAATATTTTTGGTTACATACCTGACTTTGCAGTATCACTAAATTTTCTGCTTATTGAAGTTATAGAACTCATAGAAGAAGCTGTTGCCGATTTGCTTATTGCTTTTCCTGAAGTTGAGACAACTTTGGAAGGTCGGTCTGGTTTGGCAACCTAAAAGAAAACAATCGATTTTCATAAGCAAAATGAAATTTTTTATCGTATCTTAAGTCAATGCTCACATCTTCAGAAGGTGTAATGATGTGGACAAAATTATCTGGAAAAAAACCAATTTTGCCTTTCAGTTCACCTTTCCACCATCCAGGATCTTGACCTTCTTTTGTTATTAAGGTGATTACATCACCCTCTTGGAGCGTCAGCTCATCTGAATTCTGAGCCTCGTAATTGAATATTGCTTTGCAAAGTTCTTTTACTGCAAACATTAGAGTAATAATTCTGATTATTAAAGTATAAAAGTCAATCACCGAAAAAATACCTGGTTTCGGTGGAAGAACTGGTAGTTCAGGTGTCAACTGAACACTAGTGCTTGCTATTTTTGAAGTAGACAAACTGTGCGTATTTGTCGAACTTGTATGTTCTTGCGTGAGAACTGAAAACAAATCAATATAATAAACACATGCTAGTGTTTACAATTGTAAAGTACATCTACCAGTGGAAGATTTGAATGTTTCGTCTTGACTTGTTTTATGTTTTCGCTGGGAAGCTTCTCTAGTATTTTTTTCAGTTATTTCAGCTACAAAGTTGGAAGGAAACACACCAACCTGAATAAAAAAGTATTTAACATGTATTTACACTGTCAAAAAACACCTTAATTTGACTATATATAAAAGAAACAAAATTGAAGATTTTGTTTTGTAAAATCTACAGATACAATTCTTTATACATTTCTTAAGGATATTTACAAAAGCTAAAAGCATAAATTATGTCAATTATATTTTTTTAAATTGAAACATTTTGTGAATGGAGTTGAAAACAGGATCAACACTTCTTATTTTGAAATGAAATTACTTATGCAGTTAAATATAGGCCTATAAGATGTCCATTAAATGTTTAATGTTTGAATTAAGATAGGTCATCGACTGGAAAATAACAAGCTTCATATATTTGCAAAACATTTGTAAATTTTAGACATTCTATTTTCTCCAGTAGTTTGAACTGGTAATAATTGTTTAATTTTCCAAAACAACAAACTTTCCAATGAAGGACAAATGGTAGAAGTAGGGGAATGAGGAGTGTGAATCACACTTGACAAATAGCAATGAATCATTGATAATAATTAATTTAAGATGATTGCGGTGTTTTAACATTTATACCTTTTTCAGGCGTAATTGTAACTTTTCCTTAAAAGATGACATTTTTCGAAAATTACAAAAAAGAATTTCCTCTAAGAACATAACACAGTAACGCCTTCTTTGAAACTACTCTGATAACAGCATATCTTTACAATTTAATCAAACTACACTACATCCCCCCTACAAACACAACCCCACCTCTGTGTTCTACTTGTATTTTTTCTTCTTTTCAATACACAAGCTTACCCGATTTTTTAACTTTCCTCTCCACCATCCTTCTTCAACTTCAGAAAGGATATCTATCATGTCTCCAATCTGGAGTTCTAATTCATCCTCATTCGCTGGCTTGTAATTAAATAGCACTTGGCATTTCCGGCCTGTCGCTGAAATATAAATAGATTTGTTTATATTTATTGTCTATGGGATCAAAATTATAGATCTTTCATAAATAATCTTACAAGACTGGTGAGATGAAGCTTTCCCGTCGGGATCACTGACTAACTGTAATGTGCATACAGTAACATAAATAAAAGAAAAAGATATACAACATATTCTAAGAAGACCATCTAAAGCCTTTAAATGAAAATAATATTATTATACAAATTCAAAATGTAATAATGAAGCAAGATATTTTCATCATATTTTCTTTACTAAAAAAAAGAAAAAGCCACTTAAGTATTATTTTTCATTCACCTATAGTCATAATAGGTATGATTATATCCAGGTAATATTATATCCTAAATTAATTAATAACTATGATGGTGGATTAAAAAAATAAAACTCTTTATCATAGGACAAGCTAAATTTACTTTAAAGCTTTTTTTATTTTATCTCTAAAGATAGTTCATTTTGTATAAAGGGGCATGAGTCAAAATTTCCCATTGTTTCGATAGAGAGAATGAAATGCTAAAAATACATTATTTGGTATGTAGGCTTTCTTTAAGAACTGCAGTCTCGTCTTTGGTTCGCTTTTGGGGGCGTCCATCTCCCCTCGTCAGTCTTATTGATGCGTTTCAGCAAATAAACCGAGTAAATAAGACTGAAGAGGGCTTTGCAATTGATATCGAAGAAAGGAAAAATGTACATTTAGAAACATTATTTAGTGCTTATGGAAAAAAAATTAAATGGCTCTGATTAAATGGACATTAAATGATACTATTACGTTAAAATTTTAAGTTGATATATTAAATATTTTATTTATTGAATGTATTATGTTGTAAGAGTGACACTTGAGCTTCAGATAAGATTATCTTTTCCTTAAGTTTTTTCATACGAGTTACATACCACAATGCATTGTTTCATATGACTTAATACGCATGCTTAAAATCAATGGTAATTATGACTCTGAAAATATCAATGATTTATGGAAATGCTATGAGATTAGAATATTTGCCAATCGGAAGAAAGCTGATTCACTGCATAGAATTCTGCATAATTAATCAAAATAAGCAATTACTGTGATATGCTGATTGTTTTTGGACTAAATTATATATGCTTCTTTTAAAATTTTGTAAAGTAAAGACACAAATGCTTAATTAAATTAACTTTATTACATTGAATACTTGTTTCCTACGTGGGAGTTTGAAATTATTTTAGCCTCCTTGAAGCTAAAAAGTGAACTGCAATAGATTTGAATTAAGCTAGGCCAAGTAAATAAGCTACCATATTAAAGATGTTTAGTTTATGTATATAAAAATCATTAGGCATGTGTTTAAGCATTTAATAAGGACCATTAATTGGATTTTTATGATCTGGTGCCAATTGAAACTGATTTATACCATTTATAGTTTCCAAAACAACGTGTTGTTTTAATTATTAAATATTTAAGTACTAAATAAAAATAGTCTGAACAACAAAATTTCCTATTTTGTAAAACATCAAATCAAGCAGTAGTGTTATTTTTGAGATTAGCTTCAGGAAAAACGCAAAATTAAATTAGAAACTTGTTCCTTACTTGGGAGTCAGAGATTGGTAACTTTTAGCCTCAAGTAGGGCTAAAAAGTAAAACACAGATTTTAATTATGGTAGGATAATGCTTCAAAGAATGTAAAAATTATGTATGTAATAATGGAATAATAAATATGTGATTATGTCATATTTGATTTAAGAACAACATTTTCTTTATCATGCCAACGTTTCGATCTTTATTGGGATCATCTTCGTGGGATTTACAAACATTGTTTAAATTTAACAAATACATGTAGGATGTGGAAAAAACATTCATATACAATGCAATATATATATTTTATATTCAATCAAAGTATTTCTACTCACTCAAAGTGTTTGTCTTCTGTGTAATTGTCCATTCTTGCATGTCGTGTTGAGAGTGCCAGTGGGATATTGTTGTTTTATGTTTATATATGTTGGATTTTTTGAAGGGGTGGGGAAGGAAGTCGGTACAGAAAGACATTTTTGTATAAGGAGTCGGCTTTTTTGAGGTGAAAAGAGCTGACGATGGGAAAAACGATCACCACACATTTCGATTAAATCATGTCTGATATTTTAATTTAAAAATACTAAATAACTCAAAAATAACCAAAATGCTGTGTGAAATTTTGTCAACAAGTATATTTTTGAGTCTTTGGGAAAATTTTTTCCCCTATTTCCATCACTATTGTTTATGTTCTAATACAGCAATATACCTATTTTAATTTATTATTACTTTTTTCTTCTTCTCTCAGCAGACTGAACACTCCCGATTTACACTGTCATTTCTATTGTGCATAGAAAATGCTGATCAGTGATGATCAAATTACTAGCCCTGGCTCAAAACTTCCAGACACATTTTTAATCAGTTGGAAAGCTGTGAAACACATCGTTTGGTGACAAATATAAAAATTATTTATATATATTTTTTAAAATGAAATATAAAACAGTTGTGCTATTTGTTCCCCCAACTTGGGAATTGGAGATGGACTGTCTCAAAGAGGGAAAAAGCAAGATCCAGCAGATTTTAATTATGCTAAGCAAAGCAAATGAGTTCATTATGCTAACAATTGAAGATTGTAGAAATTTTAATAATACTCGCCACCAAGGGCAGACATACTTTAAAAACATGCCATTTGGTATATTTTTACCTTTTTTTTTATTAACTACAACTCAAATGTATCATGTAAATAAAGCATATTCTATATAGAGCAACATTATCAAAAAATACTTCACAACAAATTTTCAAAGTTCCATTCATTAAAAATTATTTGCTGGTAAATACAAACATTAAACGCAGAATTCAATGTATTATTGTAGGAAACATGTTTCATTTGGGTGAAGAAGGGCAAAGAGCATAAAGCAAGATACAGCAGATTTCAACTACGTCAGAGCAACAAATAAGTTAAATAAAATTTATAAATAAAAAAATAATAAATAATAATAACAAAAAAATCATGACATACATTTTTAGTGGCAAAATTATGAAACAAGTTTGAGGTAGATCAGGTGTTTTTATGGAACGTATATATTTTGAAGCTTCCTCGTCCCCTCTTCATCAACACCTTCCTGAAGAAATGATGAAGGTTGAGTAAGTAGATTCACTTTTTGTAAAAGATGGTTCTACTCAAAGATTTGCTGTTTACAACTATCGAGATTTCAAGCATTAGACGCTCATCATCAGCTTGAAGGAGTTATTGAAGAGAAAGTATTGACCACTTGAAGTTTAATGTATGATCAATATTATGGTCAAGGGGTAGAATAAAAACCAAATTCCAACTTTGCCAAGCTTCTGACCCGGGCTTCAAGGTCATCATCAGGGTCTATATTTTCCAACCAATTAACAACAATAAATTAATAGTTATTCAGATATCATGAGATGCGGTCGGGTGTGATGTAGGTTTCAGAAAAACATTTTCTTTATCATGCCAACGTTTCGATCTTTTATTGAGATCATCTTCAGGGCTCAAAGTGTTTGTCTTCTGTGTAATTGTGCCATCCTTGCGTGTCGTGTTGAGAGTGCCGCACACCGGATGATGACGTTACAAGGAGTTACAAACAAAGTTACAAAGGAGTCTCTCAACATGAATTATAAGAGAATTTTAGATCATTGTCCAACAATTTTGAAATATGTGAATCTATCTGGTCTTCATCTGGAAATGAACACCCATAGGGTTTTCTTGAAATATATTTGTCTTCCTTTAGCTTAATGATTGCTTCACCATAGCTAATTGAACAACCATCAAATTTATTTTGTGCAAAACAGGTTTGATAGTCTAATATTAATTCTAATTTTGATATTTTCTTCTTTTTCTTTATCTAAGTGATCTAAATTTAATAAAACATTTTCAGTATCAAAATTTCCACAAAATTTTAATTTATTCTTAGAAATAAATGCCTTTTAAATTTCATGGTTTATTTTTAAATCGTTCACATCGAGTTCATGCGCAACATTTACCATCTTATCATTTAATTTTTGTTTAATTCTTAAGTTTCTGTCTTGCATCAATTTGAATCTTTTAAATGTGCTTAAACCCAGTAACAAATCATAATTGAAATTGTTATTTTTCACTACTATTAGATCCATGATGATGAAGGAAAACGCCTTACTTCGACTTCTTCTCTCAGCTTTCTTTTAATTTAATTTTAATCCTCAAACCTCGTTATATAACTATGTCACCATATTCTTGAACATCACAAGGGTATTCAACTAGAGATTACATAGATCCTTGGGGTGCCATTTTTTTTTTTTTTTTTGGGTGGGGGCATTTGTAAGTATGTCGAGTTCCATTCGGGGCATAGAGGCAACGAAAAGATTGACATGTTGTCCAAAAAGGGTCTCTCTGGGCCCTGAACTGTACTGTGGCTTAGCAGCCTGCCACAAAAGAGGATACATTTTAAAATAGGTAATGAGTCCAAAACGTGGTGGAATAATATAATAATGAGGCACGCGAAAAGATTCAAAGAAGGACCATCTGCAAAACTTACAAAAGAATTACCTGGAAGGCAACCGCAACCGAACCAGGATTTTGGTTGGACCCCTGACAGGCACTGCCACTTAAGAAAGCACCGGATAGAAGAAACACTATGCAGACATTGCCAAGAAGAGGAGGAGACCGCAGAACACATTCTATGTTTCTGTGAAGGTCTATGTAGGTGCAGGTCCTTGCAACTAGGGCAAGAAAAACCAGGAGACGCTGGCAAAGCTGTGGAAGCTGATTAATAACCTGAAGCTGACCAGTGAGTTATAAATAACAGAGGAGCACAATAGATCTATTCAGGCTGATGTACAGTAGGCCTTGTGGCTGCCTCTTTTATCCCTATGTCGGGTTCAAATGCAGTCTGCTGGATTCGAACCCGAGACCTTTAGGTTAAAGTGGAGTGCCATGTCAATGCCTAAACCATTATGGCCAGCGACGCCCCTCACCTATTTTTAAACGAAGATTGTCTTCGTCCCCCAGCTTTGACAAAAATCACTCTTACAATTCATATCGAGAGATTGTCTTTCAACATGATGATGAGCATTTAATGCTTCAAATCCGGACAGTCATTCACAACAAATCTATTGCAAAAAGTATTGGAAGAATGGCATTCCAACAGAAATAGATTCTTCCAGTCTCAGCCGGAGGGGTCAAAGTAGTTCCAAAATATATACTTATCTTTTAAATCAAACATATTTTAATCTTAACATTTTAGTAGTAAAGAACATCATGTGTGAAATGTAGATGAGATAATTTTTATTAGTGGCAATTATACTAGGCTTTATTTAAAAAATGAAAACATTAATTTTTTAAACTTGCTCGAGCTCATGTTGGGCAACATATGTTAATGTGATTTCTGTTGAAACTCATACTGCAAGGGAAGCAGTTAAGGCTATCTTGACAATTTATGCATATCGATGAACCATCACAAGAAGTTGGAAAACTCACAGGAAATGTGAGGACTGATCGGAGTGTGATCATAATTTTAGAGTTTTGTAAATTAGAGTGAAAGAGGCTAAAAATGGCTGTATAAAGAGTTGAAGTATAGTGTCTGGAGTGTTGTATAGTGACTTTTGCCCTTTTTTTTCTGATAAAAGGAGTCGAACTTACCTTGACAAAATTATCGGGAAACATGCCTCTTTTGTTAAGTCTGGTCAGAGTGCCTTCCCACCATCCTTCGGATACGAAGCTGATGTCAGTAATAATGTCTCCCTTTTTAATAGTCAATTCGTCCGGTTGGTCTGATTTGTAGTCGAATTCAACAATCGCTTCGGCTGAAGGCGAGGACGAAGAAAAAAAACAAAACAAAAACAAAATAATATTACAAACGTGACAACAGAGAGGAAGCAGGTGTCGAGAGATGTCAAAGACCCGAGCAAACGGCAATTTACAGTCTTTAAAGGTAACCTATTTAAATGACTGTCGAAATGCCTATGGGGCCAGTACTCACCCATTGCTGGAACTTATCGAAGAAAACATGGGAGTGGTTTTTGATATTCCTATCCACAAAGGAAACGAGTGGTGGAAACTAAACAGATACGGACTCAAGCTAAGAGGCCCAACCCTCTTACTGTCCTCACGATGATATCATAACATAACATAACATCGGCTATGTAGCAGGGCGAACTCTCGATTTACCAACCTAAGCAACGAATCTGGTCAGCATTGATATTGACACGACGCACTTCTTTCCTTTTCAATTTGCTCCCATTCTACTCAATAAAACGTTAGAAACAGAATGCAAATTATATTTATTTTACCTGTTATTTTATTTGATCGGTTACATCTTAAAGTGTAAAGAAAACAAGCATTTACAGATTCACAAGAAATCTCACTAACCTCGCCATCTGCAAAGCGGGAAACCTCTCCTTAACAAATGTTGGCCACCTGTCATTATAATAATATATTTCAAGGAATTAATCTAATTTACAAAAACGTTTAAATATAGAAATATACAATATATATATAATATACCAATATAAAAGCAAAACTAAGAAGGAAAAATTACTTAAAATTAAACAATATAAGAAGACAGTATTTTGAGATTATTTTTATTTTTAAATTACTTAATAATTGTGTAGATTCCCGAGAAATCCTTGGTAAAATCCAATTTTATCCACCTCCTTGCCACCTCAGAAAGCATAAAAAATATATTTTTATTGAATATAAAGGAACAAATTTTTCACTACACTTCCTGATGCAGTATATAATGGTAGAATGTAACTACATAAGCAATACTGTTGATTTATTTAGTACTTCTGTTTCCTCTTTAAAACTTCAGTTACTTAAAGCATAATAATTTTATTAAGTTAAAAAAGAACTAAAAATGTACTATGTAGTAGTTATAATGCTTTATTCTATTATTTAATATATTTTTAATAATTCCTAGTCTTTATCATTATATAGACAGGGTGTTTAACTAAATCTTTTTGTTGTTTTATTTTATGAGGATTTTATTGTCTTTTTCAATTATGTATAATGTAGTGTTTTATTCTTATTAATGTTGAGTTAGTTATGAGCATTGTATTGTATATATTTTTTTCTTTACTTTTGTATACTTTTTTAAAACTAAATAAAATTATAATACTTTAAGTAACTGACATTTTAAAGAGGAAACAGAACCTCAGTTATAAGCATTGTATTGTATATATTTTTTTCTTCTTTATTTTGTATATTTTATTTAGTTAAAAAAGCTAAAAATGCACTATGTATGTAGTTATAAATGCTTTATTATATTATTTATATATATTTTTCCTTTTGTATATACATATTTTTTCCTTTTGTATATTTCTAGCCATTAATAAAAAAATAAATTAAATCTTTATGTTGTTTTATTTTATGAGGATTTTATTGTTTTTTTCAATGATGTATACTAATGTTGAGTTACTTATAAGCATTGTATTGTATATATATTTTTTCTTTGCTTTTGTTTACTTTGGTTTAAGAAATGGGGTTTCAACTTGCAAAAAAAAAGTTAAGTAAGAAAATAGCTTAACGGAATGATTCATATAAGTATGCCTAAAAATATCACATTTATCATTGCAATAGTACTTAATCACATTTATCATTGTGAACAATATATTTTTAAATTGTCATTGTAAATTAATATAAACTATTTTAAAATATTATATAAATAATATTAGAAAATAATTACATAATTATGTTGGTTAAGTAAGTAAAAATACGAGTATTTTGTGCATATTTAGTTGAATTATATTCAGTAAAAAATGTTAATTAGAAATAATATAAAGTTAAATATGGAAATACATACTTATACATGTACGTACAGAAGTGCAACTTAAATAATTTATATGAAAAACATTTTATTGCTATAAAACTAATGAAAGATGATTTAACTTAAAATACATAATAATTCAAGATTTAACATGCCTGCACAATTGACTTTAAAATGTGTAAAAAGAAGAATTTAAAATAGTAAGATGTGGGAAGTTATTAGCTCTGTCAATAGGAGTATTTTTACTATAGTTAGTAGAATGGTAGGAAATATGAAAAAGTTAATTTGACTAAGTAAAAAGGAATGGCCAATGTAGTAGTTAATTATTTTGAAAAGAGTAAGTGAATTGCTAGGGGTAATAAACTGAAGTACTTGTCTATGTCAAATTGTCTATAGACAGTAATAGTTACTCTTATTTTATAGGCAAGAATTCTGATAAATTTAAATTGTACAGATTGAAGTTTTGTAAGTAGATTTTGTAATAGGGATTCCAAACAGAACAGTATTCAAACACTGATTTTACAAGCCATAGGTACAGAATGATCAAGGTATTTGGGTTCAGATCAGAAGAGTAACAAGATAAGAAACCCAGCATATTTAAACTGAGGATTTAATATGATCAATGTGGGCAATAAAATTTAATTTGTGGTCAAAAATAACACCAAGGTCTTTAGAAGTAATTTGAAAAGGAAGAACATTATTATGAATAAAGTAAGTGAAGTTATAATTAGTTACAATTAATTAAGGTTTTTAGTTGAGATAAAAAGTCAGTGTCATGAGTGGGATACTGAAAATATAAATACTGAACTTAAAACTAAATATAACTTCACTAGTTTCGTGGTCTGCTTGACCAATTAATATCTTACAATTAATTAAGATTTTTAGTTGAGATGAAAAAAGTTAATGGCACGAGCAGGATTCGAACCCACGATCTTCGGCTAGATACGCCGCAGCTCTACCACTTGAGCTATCGTGACCTCGATCCACTCGGACACCAACTTCCCATCTCAACACCACCTTTTCAATTTTCCCTCCTTTTTGCCATTTTTCAAATGTCGTGTGATCTATTTGATTCTCGGCGAATGAATCTCAATGTAATGGCTATGGAGAGCTTTAGTGAAGATTGGTGTCTGAGTGGATCGAGGTCACGATAGCTCAAGTGGTAGAGCTGCGGCGTATCTAGCCGAAGATCGTGGGTTCGAATCCTGCTCGTGCCATTAACTTTTTTCATCTCAACTAAAAACCTTAATTAATTGTAAGATATTAATTGGTCAAGCAGACCACGAAACTAGTGAAGTTATACTTAGTTTTAAGTTCAGTACAAGCACATAGAATACCATTTATCAAGATAAGATGCATTTGATTCTTTAAAGATCAGTGATAAAAAGCGTCCAGGTCAGCTTGAAGTGCTAAGAGGGCATCTTTAGAAGTAATATGGAAATTTTTTTAAAGTCATCAGCAAAGAGAAGAGGAGTTGAGTAACTTAGAATAGAAGAAGGTCATTGATGAAAATATTAAATGAGAGTGAAGAAAGGCCCCCCCCCAACAATTAGATAATTAGAAATCCAGGATGAAAATTGTCCTGAAATACCAACAGATTCAAGTTTTAACAATAACTGGTCGATCAAATGCAAAATCTGTGTAGATGACATCTACCTGATTACAGTTGTGTTAATGGGAAACTAGTAAAAGTAAAAAGATTTGTTAAAACGGAGCGGTGTACATTCTTTAGTACATATTTGTAAACACTAGAGATAATCATTGTACAAATACATGATTCTGGTGTATTGGTAAACCATTCTGAAAGTTTATTTTGGCAACTTTCTAAATTGTGAAAAAAATTACTACATATTGAACCAAGCCAACAAGAAATCTCTCGATACATAACTACAATATTTTGAAAATGTTTTCTGCTTAAAACAAATAACATATTTTATTCACCAATAAATAGAATAATGAGAGAAGGAAATAAGATATGTCCGAATATTAATTTTTTGAAAACAAAATTAAAACTGTGATACGAAACCAAACTTAAGGAATGAACTTAAAGTTGTAGTTAAAGCTGTTAGCCAGCAGGAAAAATTATTATATACATATGATGTAAATAATTAATAATTAGCTGTCAGTTAAGTTATCTATAAGTTCTAATAAAAAGGGAAGTAAACAAATAAACCAAAACTACAATATTACATTTATATTTTTATAGACTAATAGTCATTATCATATTTTACATTAGAATACATTGGGAAGATATGTAGAATTTTTGATTTGTGCAAACAGCAAATTTTCAGAACATTGTTTAAATATGTTTAAATTTGCAAAAGCACAAAGAAATTACAATTATATAAAACGCAAAATTTTATTTACATATTTGGCACATGGAATTCACCTTATAAATATCACAGACTATATCTTAAATTTATATGTGTATAAAATACGTACATACTGTAACTTGTTTTAAGAATAATTAATAATTTAAATGACATTCAAAGCCTTGTTTAAACTACCATTTCCTACTTGGGATTAAATATTTTTTAAGTACATTTATTAGTTTTGTTACAGTAATAGAATGTGTATCTATATGCAGAAGGCTTATATTTTAAGCAGAAAAAAAATCCCTCCAGACAAATAATCAACTATTCATTATAATAAAATCAATTTGTTCCTGTTAAATTGTATACTGTACTGATTTAAACTAGCCTACATTTTCCTCTAGTTTAATTATATTTTGTAGATTGTATTGTGCATAATTTTTAGATTCTAATCAAATCGCAAGACGTTTATTTACAAAATTAATTTTTAAATATATAAACAGCATAGACTTGTATATATCTTAATTAAAAGTAAATCATCTTGCTTCTAAGTAGCACCGACATTAAAAAAAGTTTCATATTCAAAAATCTAAACACAGAAAAAGGACATTTCTATAATGTACATATTTTAATAGATTACACCCTGCACATTTACAATATTTCTATTTCAAAGTGTTTCGGAAACATCGAACAGTTGTCAGAATGTAAATTTAATATGGTAAATGTACTTACGCTCTTGCTAGAATTGATACATGAATAATTTGGTAAAGTTTTTTTTTACATCATCCCACAAAAACATAGATAGTTTTTTCTAAGTTTAACTAACTAAAGACTTTTTATAATATAAAACATTATATATTAAAAACTATCTAAACATCACAAAACTAGTACCTAATAGACAAAATTGAATAGATAAAGAAATACAATTTAAAAGTGTCTTTTCTAAACAATTTTCTATGTTGAAATTTTGGTTCGATATTTGTTGGCTTAAAGGGTGGTTTTAAAAATTAAAATAAAAAAATTTAGCGTTGTTTTATTACATATTCTTGACTACTTTTTCATAAATATTTCTATATTGGTGAAGTATATACATAAAATGGATTTAAAAGTAAATTATTTTAAATGAATCTTTTTATAATAAATGCTACCCACTATGCTTTTTTTTGTATACAGTTCAAAACAGTCCTTAATTCTTATCTTCAACATTCCTTTCTGTTTCAGACACATGTCGTGTGCTAATGTTGGATCTAGTTTTATTATTATATAGAAAAGGCGAGAGTATGAAAGTATCAATCATTTAATTAATTCTATGCTTGTATAGAATTTTATTAAATAGCAAGTAGAGTTCATTTGTTAAACAATTGTGACATATTAAATCATATTTAATCCAGTGTTAATTTCTCTGCAAGTCGTTTAACATTCATCTGCAGTTTGATCGTCTCTGAATCTTCAGGACCTGCTTTAATGTAAACATCCCTGGAAGTTTTGAATAATATTATTCAAGAATTAATGGGTCAGGATGATTAAATTATGGGAAAATTTGGAAAAAATGAGTTGGTTTTTTGAAAGGAGTATTGACAAAACTTTTCAACTTGAAGGTAATAACAGTGTATACAATTTGGTAAAGATGTTTTTCATTAATCATTGTTTAAATAAGGAAATGTTCAAACATTATTATGGGATGTTATGTTTACAAAAGAGTTTTACTTTTTCTTACATAAAGAAAAAAAGACACTAGAAATTTTGGTTTGTTATATAATAATTTTTTTTGTGGATTTTGTTCCAGTTGAATTTTATGAGTAGGATTTCTCCATCACATACATATCACCTAACAGACGATGGATAGGAATGTCGCCTATGGTTTCTCTGAAGAACAGTCTTTCTATCGTGGATTGCCTGATGACTTTGAGACCCGGTATCATCAGAAGAAGCCTACCGAATCTGGTCGGCTGTCTTGCATATCTTCCTCTAACGTAGTCGTTGAGAATACACTGAGCTTGATCTTGCAACATCTCGACTGGTTGGACGTCGACGAGTCCAGGCGTTTCTGGAAAAATAAAACAATTCTTTTAGTTTCAATTGGGCCAAGAGTCAGATTGTTTGTTACCCGGTGTAAAAAGGATTACAGCTTTCATGCAACCGCATTCACTGCCATCCGGAGACAGCTGCCTGAACCTAGCCAGGATCTCCTGGATGGCGTTCAGTTCATTCGGAACCAACGTATCGTCCAACGGAAGCCTTTCCCTTGCTTTGGGACCTCCGAGAACTGGGCTCAAGTCCCATGGGATAGACCACTGGGCCAAATGCAGAAGGAAAAGCTCCTTCCAAGATTCTTGAAGCAATAGAAGCTGCAAATAAATGCACATCGATGTAAGATTGACTGCAAGCAGAAACTGTAGGAGAAAAACACTTTACAACTGAGATTATCAATAAAAGTTGGGCTAAGTAAATAAAAGATTTATGAAATAACAATTAGAATCCCATTAAAAAATCAAGCATCATGCATTTCTAAAAATAATTAACGGATAATTAACTAAGAAATATGAAGATAAAGTGTCTGGAAAAATTAACAAACCAAACTTTTTATTTAGAATATGAAAAAACACATTGAACAAATTTTATGATAATGTTATAATGTATGACTTTTGTTTTTATTAAACTCAATAAATGTTTGTATATAAAAACTTACTTGATCTCGTTTTGAAAGTGTCTGAAAAGGTGCCAAACATCGCACCCATCTAACTGCCATGAAAAGTAATCTGGCTGTTGTTTCCTGAGAACAAATTGAACCCTGTTTAGAAAAGTATTTCTATAAGATAACCATATAAAAATACTGAAATGTTTTCGTCTGTTGTTAAAAATAAAAATATGTACTGTAAAACATATATTGAAAAATGTTTTACCTTGCAAGAAGGCAGTTTTGTTTAAAACAAATGTATAAACTAATAAATATATTAATAGAATGGAATGATTCTGAAGGAAAGGTAGTGAAAGGGTTGCAAAAGGGGTGAAAACCCAAATATTACTTGTGATCGAATTGAATTGAAACACTTTATTTATAATACTCACAGATTTAGGTCATAATGATCTTTCTTACAATCAATAAGTTTGGTTTTACAAAAATAAATAAATACACGATTAAAATAAATAAACAAACAAAATTATTATGGAATGTACATATTTTTAGAATTAATTAATCTTTTTAAGTAAGGTTTTGGTTGAAAATGAAAAAGTTAGTGTCACGAGCAGGATTCGAACCCACGACCTTTTCCCGAAGGTCAATTCTTTTTAATTGTGTCCCTAACTTAATTGTGTTACAAACAATGCAAGATTTCAACTTACAATAAATTACATTTAAAAAAAAGAAAAAGCGAATAAGCATAAAAACTTAAAGTAAATACATAAAAGAAAATGAAAAAAAAGTGAAAAATATATAATCAAATAATAACCATTTAATATGTGAATTAGTGAACGTATATATCAAGGAGTACCAAAACCAAAATAATAAACTAAGATTTTTGTAAATATAATGTAAAATTTATATGTAGATTTAATATAAAACTTATATAGATTGACAAGGACAGGAGATGATTATACATATTTGGAAATTAGTATTTCTTTTAATTTATTTTTGAATAATTTTTCGTTTTTTTAGAGTTTTTATTTCTGATAGTTTATTGTTCACGATCCTAATGCTTTTTTTTTTGTAAAAAGAGTTGCTAATTATTTTTGTTGATTATTGAATTTATAGAAAATATTAAAATAATTAGAAAATAATATAACATTTTTCTTCTTGTATCGGCTGAAATTTGACCTAATAACATAATTTGTCTGAAAATAAATACTAAAAAAAAATAATTATAATAAAAAATACTCATTCTTCACAACAAACCTGAACATAATCAGCAATTAAGGAATTAGGGGCGTCGGTGGCCGCAACGGTTTAGGCATTGACACGGCGCTCATCACTGTAAGATAAAGGTCCCGGGTTCGAATCCAGCGGCAAAAAAAAACGAACTATTTTCTATTTCGGTTTCGAACCCAAATTAAAAAAAAGTTTAATAAATTCATTCAACATTTCCTTAAGTTTTTTTAAATTTTCGACCTTACTAATCTGTCGGCTACGGTTTTTTTCCTTTCCTCCATTAATTTCTTCACCATTGAAAAAAGTAATTAAAAAATAAATTACACTACTAAAATTGATATTAAATGGAGTACGGTTTCTGAAATTTGCTACAATACAATAATCCTTTAATCAAAGTTGCAGTCGTGTTGGTAAATAAGTAAACACTTGCATTATTTCGGTTTCTAACCAAAATTAAAAAAACGTTTAATAAATTCATTCAAAATTTCCTTAAGTTTTTTTTTTAATTTTCGACCTTACCAATCTGTCGGCAACGGTTTTTTTCCTCCATTAATTTCTTCACCTTTGAAAAAAGTAATTAAATAAGAAATTACACTACTAAAATGGATATTTAAAAAAAAGGAATTCTAAAAATGTTTTTCGGGCCCTTTTTGTAAAAAATCTTTTTGAACTTGTATTTGTTTGTAATTTTTATTAATGAATTTGTTCAGTATATTAACATTTAAACCTAAAATCGTTTTAGTATTTCATACACATATAAAGTGTAGTGCTATTGTTGTGTCATATTTTTTTCCTGTGAAATTGTGAAACGTGAATTTATATCCTGCTGTTTTTGCACCACACTTTATGCGAGTACGACTTGGTTCAAAATTTATATTATTCATTTGTGTTGTGCATTTTTTTCAATCAACATATGTTTTGTAATTTACCCAGGTTCTGAAGATGACCGAATAAAGGTCGAAACATCGGTAAAAAAATGAAAAAAGTGTTTATCTAAAATACTTCATTCCTGACCGCTCCTCCCGAATTCAACAAATTTAGAGTTAAATAAAAATCACTATTTTCTTGGTCCGCTTGACCAATTAATATCTTTCAATTAATTAAAAAAGGAAAAATGGCAAAACGTCGACGTCACGATAGCTCAAGCGGTAGAGCAGCGGCGTATTTAGCCGAAGATCGTGGGTTCGAATCCCGCTCGTGACACTGATTTTTTTATTTTAACTAAAAACCTTAATTAATTGTTAAATAAAATATCATTATTATTACTCTAAAGACCATTTAGTTTATTGTATTGATATTTATTTGTATTAAATTAAAAAAAAAAAATGAAAATACAGATTTTCTCAGCCTTTTGAGACTTGCGACATAGACTTGCTCTAGGTCTCATTTTTTTTTTTTGAAAATTTTACGCTGAACAAGACGGCTTTTTTAAATCGTTTCCCTAGCATCAATCATTCATCAGTAAATTCAAAAATTCGATAACATGTTAACTTTTGCACTTTTTCGAAAACTTCAAATCGAGCTGTGGAGACAAAAATCGTCCATTCCATATGAAATTTTAATAAGTTTTCAATTGGCCACCTTTCACTTTGCCTGATTTCTCGCCGTTTTCAAGTTATTCGCGATTTTTGGGCAGAAATATGTTTTTTTACGTGCTCATGGAAAAAACCGATCACTCGCTGAGAGAGCAGTCTTGAAGGCAAATAACACGAAATGAAAAATTTGTGGTATCTGCTTACAGGCCGGATCCACAAAGCTCTCGCGTATCAAGCGCATTGTCGAGAGATGGCCCTTGGAGAAGCTGAATCGTAGAAGAATCAACCTAACCCGATTAAGGATAGGCCATGCGAAGTTGACACGCGGACAGTTAATTTTGTGCCAAAGACCACATATGTGTCCGGCACGCAGAGAAAAGTTGTTCTTCTTGTCCCACTTAATTAAAGGGTGTTCCTCGGCTTACAGAAGATACATGAACCGTAGCTACGCCAACATTATAAAGCGAATAAACCATTAAACTTTATTTTTATATTATTTTATAGAAATTATAGACCGACCGTAGATGGCGTAAAGGCAAAACGCGCCCGAAATACTTAACCATATAGACGTAGCATACCAAGACCGTCTGTATGGACAACACATAAGAGAAGTCCGTGAAAATTACTTTTTCCCCATGTTTCTTAAGTTGGTTGAAGTTTGCGAAGAAGGGGTTGGAAGGAGGGTAAAAGTGGGCCGACCCGGTTCAAGCCAATGACACAACCGGAAGCCGAAAAGTCAAGTGTCATGCGCGCTTCTTTCTCAGCTATGGCCGCTGTTCTACCTCGGTGTATTCAACGTCGCGTCGATTTTTTGGGAAAATGTACTGCGATACATTTATATATTTTTGGATTATAAATTATTCAAAAATCGTGAGATGCGGTCTGGTGTGATGTAGGTTTCAGAAAAACATTTTCTTTATCATGCCAACGTTTCGATCTTTATTGAGATCATCTTCAGGGCCTGGGATTTACAAACATTGTTTAAATTTAACAAATACATGTAGGATGTGGAAAAAGTGAATTTATACAATGCAAAAAATATATTTAAAATTTGAACAATGTTTGTAAATCCCAGGCCCTGAAGATGATCTCAATAAAGTTCGAAACGTTGGCTCGATAAAGAAAATGTTTTTGTGAAACCTACATCACACCAGACCGCATCTCACGATTTCTGAATAATTATCGACTGACGGTCACTAATCACCACACAATAGTGACAAATATGTAAAAAGGTTAAAAATGAAATAATTTCTTTTGCGACAATATTTTGTCATATTTCTAAGTTAGTAATTGCAATCATTAAAGTTTTTTGTAAATAGTATTCATTTATCAGTTAATAAAAACCTAGTTCGGGATTTTAAGTATCTACTTAATCTTAAAAAATGCCTTTTCACAAACAGCGTCTCCCAAAAATATTTGTAAATCTTGTTTCTACAGTATTCTCGTGTATTTTCATAACTTAATGCTATTTTGTCTCAATTTGTTCAGTATAGTTACAAAGAACGGAAAAGAGCAATGTTATGATAAAAGAACGAAAACATTATTTTTATATAATTTTTCGAAAAGTAAACCTTTGTAACCCGGACAATTTCACAATAATAACAGAAGATCACTATTTTTAATATATTGTCGAACCTTCATTTGTTGTCATAACCCAATTATATGTTGTGTTTAGAATTAAATAATTTTAATCGTAGTTGATCCACCTGTGTTAAAAATATTAAATTTACTTTCAGAAAAGGACTTCGTTTCAGAAGCCGTTATGCGGCTATCTATGCCGCTTTTGGAAAAGTCAAGGCGTTTAATTTATTTTAAAAATGTATTTTTCTCACTACCCTTCGATGGTAATCGCGCTCTCTCGCTATCATCACACGGTTTCGGCACTGACGACTATTTTATGATGTCATTCACGTTTTTATGGCAATTTTGAGGGCGCTTAACATGGGATTGATTTGTTTTATAATTATCCGCTTTGTGTGGTCAATAAGTAACGAAATTTTCCCGGCCAGATTTCGGCCCATTTGAATATATATTCCCGCGTATTTAGCCGAAGTTCGTGCGTTGCACTATTTTTTTTTATCTCAACCAAGACCTTACATAGAAAGAATAATTAATTGAAAAAAGTAACTTGGTCAATTGACCACTAAAACGTAAATCGTTTATATATACTGCAGTACATGTTTTATAATATTCTGAACTGTGTATGTTGATGAATTTACTTGAAACTAATATTTTTTTAAATTTAAGCCGGTCTATTTGAGAAAAATCTTGATTGAGGTGTTACGCTTTCGACCAATCTCAGCTTTTTTGTTAACGATTTTTGGTTCAATTATATAAAAATAATGTAATTTTTTGCCATAAAAATTAAATTAGTTAACGTTCCTTGTAATTATTCAGAAATCGTGAGATGCGGTCTGGTGTGATGTAGATTTCAGAAAAGCATTTTCTTTATCGTGCCAACGTTTCGATCTTTATTGAGATCATCTTCAGGGCCTGGGATTTACAAACATTGTTTAAATTTAACAAATACAATAATAAATGTAGGATGTGGAAAAAAGTGAATTTATACAATGCAAAAAAATATATTTTTTATATCCAATCAAAGTATTTCTAGTCACTCAAAGTGTTTGTTTTCTGCGTAAATGTCATGGGTGGGACTCGAACCCACGACTTTCGGCTCAATACGCCGTTCTCTAACCACTTGAGCTATGGTGACTTCGAAAGGTTGTAGGTTGAGATGGGGAGTTGGTGTCCGAATGGATCGAAGTCACGATAGGTCAAGCGGTTAGAGCGGCGTACTGAGCCGAAGGTCGTGGGTTCGAATCCCGCTCGTGACAGTCACTTTTTCATTTCAACCAAGACCTTACATACAAAGAATAGTTAATTGAAATTAGAATAAAAGTTGGTGCTATAGATACTCCCAGAAGAATTCCTATTTTAGGGCTACCTGCTTCAATTTTAGTAAAAAATGAACGTAAAATAAGACTTGGGGAATTAATTAAAGTTAACTTAGTTAAATTGAATATGGATTTGTGCCTAATTGTATTTATTTGGTAAGATTCTTGTATTTGATGTCCTTAATTAAATTAATTATTTTAATTGTTATTATTTTTATAATAATTTAATAATATTAAGGTATTATTATAATTTTTATCTTTTATCTTTAATCACTAATTTATAATTAATTTCTTACAGTATTGAATTTAAATACATGTAGGATGTGGAAAAAAGTACATCCTGCATGCATTTGTTAAGTTTAAACAATGTTTGTAAATCCAAGGCCCTGAAGATGATCTCAATAAAGATCGAAACGTTGGCACGATAAAGAAAATTTTTTTCTGAAACCTACTTCACACCAGACCGCATCTCCCGATTTCTGAATAATTATCGACTAACGGTCACTACTCACCACACACGTTCCTTGTAATTATGTTAAAAATATGACGTAATACGATAAGGAAAACGTGAGGAAAGAGTAACAAGTAAACAATAAAAGGAATACTTTTGAAGGACCTCTATATATATTGCTCTTAAATTCGTCTGGTATTTTATTATACAACGTCTTGCTTGCAGGTTTCCCAAACCCAATACCATAATTAACCCACGGACCGAAGTCTGTTACCCGTAAGTCGTCTACTACCCGTTTTTGGAAAAATCTTTCTAAAAATTTCCTATTAAAAAGAATTCCATTCTAAGTTTTCAAGTCATAATACATAATTCCTGGCTAATGCCTGCGCAATTGGCACGTGACATCGTGTCGAAGACATCTTTTCCTCCTTTTAATTTGGTCGGTACTGCTCTCGGTCCTTTGTTGACGTGAGATTTTTGATCGAGTTTGGCACCCGGGCTTGCATTTCATGATGAAGATCCTTCCCTCGACCATTTCATACTTCACACTTACCATACTGACCGGTTTTTCCGAGCCTTCAGGCTATTCCTTCTCCGTCTATTATCATAACTTTGTTCCTTAGCCGACATTCCGTTCTTATCTCACGGTAACATCTCGTTCTTCCATGTCGAAACCTGCAGCATCTCACAAAGTTTGATTCTTGGTGCAAGAGTGAAAGATTGAAACGTCCTTCGGCGGAAAAAGAATGTTCATAGACAAACTACTGTCGTTGAATCCGCACACTCGGCCTTAAACGACAAGAAGAATACGATACAAATTCCTCAAATGACTAAAGAAACTGTTCAACTTATTACTGCCAAAACAAGACTACTTGTCAACTCCATACTAAAACCAATATGGACATTATGACTAGAATCTTCGGTTCAGCCGCCAACCTGAGCTAACTATTGACTAAATTTTACAAAAATCCATTTACCTGTAAGACTTCCCAACTTGGACTTAGCGAGAGAGGGATGGCCGTTGCAGAGGGGCTTCCAGGACCTGAGTTCCCACCGTTGATCACGTCCAATTTTCCATTCCAAACAATTTCCTGGCGAATGCATAATACGAGATTAAAGATGTATTAAAAAATTATTAATTCAATTCACATAAAAACTTAAGTCTTTTTTTGTAAATTGATAAAGCTAATGTCGTTAATATTTATTATTGAAAAACTTGTACCGCGCTTTTTTTTGTGGGGATGATGAGGTTTAAAAGATTTTCTGATGACATGATAACTTTTTAGGACTGCATAAATGTGCACATAAGCTGTTGAACGCAATCCCGAGTTTCAATCATGTAAACTCGAGATAATAGTTTAAAATAAGATTATAAAGGGAAATACTGACAAGATAACGCTAAGAAAGTGAGGATCCGTGTCAGATTAAAACAGAAAGTTAAGTAAGCTTGGTGATTAAAATTGAATTGGGTGACGTCAGATATGTTGAGTCAGGGATGATGATGACGTGACCACGTGGTCCCCAGCTGCTGAACCAGTAAACCACCTGACTCGTTCTCACGTATTCATTGTCTGACTCCCTCTTCATCTCAATTCGATTCCCCCCTGCTCATCGCGTCGTTGGACACATCTGTTTTTCCCGATGCAATTTTTACCATTCATCACGTTGTTTGACAAGGGGTTACCTGGCACTTCTCGGCGGACATGAGGAGCTGGAGGAGTCCCGGAGGCTGGTGGGACACGAACAGAGGTTGCGGCCTTCTTTCCGGGCTGTCGGCTTGCTGCATCGGGGCCTGCTGGTACGCAGGGGATGTCAGCTTCAACGGAGAATGCTGGGAGGATTCCAGGCAGACTCCGTTGTTTCCTGACACTTGTCTTACAGGACTTTCCCCATCCTTAGATTGTTTTGGCTTCCTGGGACCTCTTTCGTGTTGTACGGCTGGAATCAAAACAAATATTGATTTTTTAAACAACCATTGGACAAAAGAACTCATATGCTGATTATTTGAACACTTCACAGATTTTGGTTCTGGGAAATGAAATAACGTTCAGGGCTACTATTGACACCAATCCTGCACCAACCTCGCCAACTGTCAAAACACTAGAGTTTTTAGATCCGAATAAAATTGCAACATAAACTATAAAAATAGAATAGGTCAAATGAAGAAGTCCCACTCGGGATCACCTACAATCTGCTTATTCTTGGTTCTTTTTGAACCCAACAAACGTTGTCTGTGAGAAAGTTTTGTAGATGTCGTGTGATCTCCGGTTTTAATGTATAACAGAATGTTTCGGTAATTAATAAAATTAGAGTTCGCAATTTTCGTGATAAATGAAAAAAAGACGAAGAGATCTTCATGATTATTCAGCAGGAAGGTCTGCAAGTTCATGTGACCATCAACTTCGTCCTGAGTTTAATGCTAAGTAAGGCAAAAAAAATGTTAGACATGTTTTATTACAAGGTTTCTCAAATCCCTAGTATGATAGTTTGTTTTAAAAAACTAAATATCACAGTTTTTACCATTAACCATTTTCAATGTAAATTAATTTTTAAAAATTTTAAATTAACCTTTTTTAATCTCAAATTAATCTTTTTTAATTTCAAAATAACCTTTTTTTTAAATATACACGGTTAATGACCGTGATTTTATAAGAAACAAGTGATTGGTGGGTAATTTAACCAAGAAAACAACGTTAAATTTTCAAAACATTGCAACCGGACTAACTTTTATGGGCAATTTTCAAGGTACAAAACCTTCTGAAAACCTGAAAAAAACTGAAAAAAGCAATATTTTCATTAATTCATATGAAAATTAAAAGTTATGTACAATAAAATCTAAAAAGAAAAGATTCTTCTATTTATTAACCGAGATTTTTAAATTATAAATATTGATCTCTTATATAAAATATCTTATGAAAAATAATTCAATATTTACAAAATGTTGAATTAATCAAAGAATCATTTGTACTTAATTTTAAACTTTAATTTACAAAGGCCATGGTGATTATTTCAAATCTAAAAAAAAACACTGCTGAAAGAAAATGGAATGTTTTTAGAATAATATATAAAAATGTTACATTTGATTAATTTTAAACTTTAATTTTAATTGTAGTTAGTTTTCATCTGTTATTTTATATAAGAACCCATTTTATATTTTATAAAAATTCAAATTAAAAAAAGAATATTTTATTTAATTTCATATGGTTTTTATTTTATATTTAAAAAATTCTCATTATATAAGAATTTTACTTTACATACTTATATTTGTCATCGCTTAAGTTTTTTACTGCTTTAAAGAAAGAGTTAATTTTAAATTAGAAAAAGGAACGAATGTATTTATTTGCGTGAATCGAGGAATATCGAGTACACTGGGGTAGTGTGAATGTAATTTATTAGCGTGAATGGTAGCTTATTCCCAATTACCCCGAAGAATGTCGAGTACTCTGGTATAGCGTGAATGTAATTTATTAGCGCGAATGGTAGCTTCTTCCCAATTACCCCGAAGAATGTCGAGTACTCTGGTATAGCGTGAATGTAATTTATTAGCGCGAATGGTAGCTTCTTCCCAATTACCCCGAGGAATATCGAGTACTCTGGTGAAGTGGGAATGTAATTTATTAGCGTGAATGGTAGCTTATTGCGTGAATGTTAACCAGACTTTCATGTTTTTATCTTATTTCTGTGTATTTGTGTTTCTTATTTGTCCTAATTTATCCACAATTGACAAGGGCCTGAGGTACAGAGGGGACAGGATAAAGAAAACAGAGAGTTGGTTACCGTTGTACCATAAAATATCATAACTTAGCAGATGAAACAGAAAAAAAGTAGGATTAAATCGTGAGAAAGATAAGAAAAAAAATGTAAAGCTAATGGATCTAGGGCTGGCGATGACCAGTGTAGTTGCCGGCACTAAAAAAAGGTTAATTTGAAGTTAAAAAGGATTAATTTGGCGGGAAAAAGCTATAGTTCTCAAATTTTCACCTTTGTACAGTTGATAAAAGAATTGAGTTAATTGTTAAATACTATTTAAGTGTGGATTAGAAAAAAAGAAATTTATCCCTTATGTCAATATTTTGTTTTTATATGACTAAAACCAAAAAGAATTTATATCATAGATAAAATCTAAAAGCCAGGCTTTCAATGGTATACCAATCGTCCCACCCATCCCTCTGTTCACCCCCAATAGGAATTGTTTCGACCGATCCGAGTCGAGGAATATCCCGAGAAATGAGATCTCTCTGAAATCCAATAATTGAAATACGTGGGGTTGACAAATAGAGAAATGAGCAAACATCACACGTTACACAGTTTTGCCTATTTAACTGGCCAATTACACACTATGTTTACCTTAATCTAAACTATGAGTAATCTTCACTGCGATATTAATCAGTTGATGTTGAACCGATTAATCTTTACGGATAATACACACCAATAATGGAAATTTGTAGTTGTTTTGCATTCATTCAATTTTTTATTAACAAAAAATGTAACCAAATTTTTATTGCATAATTTTGATTTAAAAAAAGAAGAAAGCATTAAGTAACTGTGTTAATTAGTATATTATAAATAGCATTAGAATTGTTTGGAACTAAAGAAAGAATGATTTTTCAATATATATTTGATTAAGAAAAAAAATATGGTAAAATCTTGTCAATATAATAGATAAGTAACCCAATTTCAACAATTTTTCCAACACAAATTGTCTATGATAATATGACAATTTATTATTATTTCTACTATTTAATTGGGTGGAACAGATAAATAAAGCAGACACTGAAAAACAGTGGAAAGAATTTTCTGAGTTTTCCTTCAATTAATGAGTCAAACACACTTTCTTTCACAAATCCAAGAAACAAAAACGGCTTAATTGGTCTTTTTTCCTTTGACTTTCTGTATTTGTTTATTCGGCAGAGTAGCCAACTATGTTTAGATTGAACTTAAGCTTTTTTTTTTTTTTACAAGAACTTAGTCGAGGGCAATAGATACTGAAACTGATAAGAACAAAGCTTCTTTCTTAGTGATTTTTTTTATTTGAAGGAAGGAAAAAAGGAGAATGTTTTCGGCTGTACTTTATACAAAAATCACTTGTAACCAGAATTTAAAACTTTCCCTATTTGCACTTCGTTGTATGGTTTATCTGGTAATTCATTTTGGCCAAAATTTTGGTTTTGTGCACTAGCTGAATTCTACCTTTTAGGTTTTTTTCACATATATAAGCAAGAAATCTGTTTTGTAATATTGGGTCTCAAGATAGATGTAAATAACTACAAATACGTAGGGGTGAGATTTTGTCATCATCTACAACCGAAAGCAACACTTGCTAAGCTTGAGGTAAATAGAGCTGATCTGTTCGCCCAGGTCGTGGTACAGCTTTCAGCAAAGTTCAAAGTTTTTAACAGCGCGTTTGTCGTTCCATCTTGTGTTATGCTTGGGGAGCAAATATACCTCAATTTTGTACTGGGTGTTTCTAGCCTTTCCCGCGTTAACTTTCTCCAGACCTCCAACGAAATAAGGAATTGTAAAGCCCTTGCATTTAAGCGCTTTACGCTCGCGATGCCTGGCAATGTAGGTATCAGCAGTTCAATTGGTGAGAACTTTTCAAGGAAAAAAACTGTAAATATATTGTATGTATCTACATAAAATGAATAATTATAGGCAGAATTAAGGGAAATTTTCTTTTGATTTGTTTTCACTTTTATCTCTCAACTTAGTCAACTCCTAACTTGACTTCTTCAATAGTTCTGTGCAATCTGTGAAAAAACATATCCTACAATGTGTGGTGTTTAGTGATCGTTAATCGATAATTATTCAGAAATCGTGAGATGCGGCCTGGTGTAGTGTACGTTTCAGAAAATCATTTTCTTTATCGTGCCAACGTTTCGAGCTTTATTGAGAACATCTTCAGAACCTTGTGTTTGTCTGCATTTCAACAAAAAAGTTCTCTGGTAGCCGATGTGAGTTTCTTCTCATTGATGGCGATGTCTTTCAGAATATATTATAACAACAAATTATGTCCAGGCACTCCCCTCCATGCTAGAGGCAGGAAAGCGAGAACGGATAGTTCAGTCTAGCCTAGGCATTGGAAGAAAAACAAAAAGAAAAAAATTCCAGCTGAAAGCCAGTCAAATCAGATTTGTATCCACTTTGATTTTTATTAATATAAGTTATTTCTGTTGTGTGGCCCATTTTCATTTATGGTTTTTGTTTGGTATTTTCCATTTTGGTTATCAAGGTTGATTATTTTAATTTTGCCCCTCAGGCCCATATTATTCCCATAGTATCTAATTATTCTTATATTGTTAGTTTGTAAGCAAAGGTTCATGTTTTGTTGTTTTATTTTTTTATATAACGTTTTTGATTTATAAGGAAATATATTTTTGTTTTAAAAGAAACAAAATAGAGGTGTCCCTCTGCAATTGTGTTCATATTTTATTTCAAATCAAAATTCTTTTGATTTTGAGGCAGATCACCGGTCTCAAGGGGGCTAATCATACCTTAAAAGACGGAATTTGCTCATTCCTTAAAGGATCCACCAATAACTTTTAGCTTCGTGTCCACATGTAGTTGAAATTTGTTCATAGAATCCCATGTTCTTCGTTCTTCTCGTGTAGAAATGCTTTTATTTTTCATACAGGTAAAGTTTATTACAATTTATTTCATTTGCTGTTCACCTCAATCTTGCACTCTAGTCTTATTATATATGTACAAAGAGCATTATTTTTTATTAAACTTTGATTGAATATAAAAAATATATTTTGCATTATATAAATTAACTTTATTCCACATCCTACATGTATTTGTTAAATTTAAACAATGTTTGTAAATCCCAGGCCCTGAAGATGATCTCAATAAAGATCGAAACGTTGGCACGATAAAGAAAATGTTTTTCTGAAACCTACATCACACCAGACCGCATCTCACGATTTCTGAATAATTAGCAAAAATATTTTTGTTCCATATTATTGAAGGTAACAATGGTGGTAACAAAGGTAACAATCATTTAATTAAAATGTTCTCTTTTATCGAAATTCTTCATTGGGATCGTATTTTAAAGGAAATTATTATGCGCAGTAATTTTCTTCCCGTTTCTCCGGTGTTGTACGATATTCCGTCAAAGTTGGCCGTTTAAGTGTGTTTATCAAAAGTTGGCCCCGTCTTCCCTTCTCCCGTCAATTGTAGTGTTTAGTAGAACTTGCCCCTAAACTGATCCTCTTAACTCGAAAACTTCTCCCATTAGAGGTTTAAAGGAGACCCGTCTCTCATGACTTACACAATTCCATCGCAGCTTAGCACCCTCCTCCTCAACTCCTCTTAACTTCGACCAAATAACGATTATTCGGATATTCGGAGTTCTGAGCCTGGGAAGCGGTAGAGGAAACCGTGATACCCCCTGATGATTAAGGTTGTAAGAAATTTCAATGTCTGATTACAAATGACTCCAAAAACTCAAATTCAGCTGATATGTACGACATCTAGTCTAAGTGACTGCTGGTAATTTCTATCCGACAAACTCGGGCAGATAAACTTGGGCATTGGCCTTATCGATTCGCTGGTTTACAAAAAAGGAGTTAGTAAATTGCTCAGTGACGATCAGTTCAACATGTTTTCATCCATTTTAGTGCGTTAGATAACTAACTTGGAAGACCAGGATGATCGAAAACGACCAAACTACAAGATTCATTTAATTTATGCTTACTCTGTAAAGTGATCAGTGTCCATTTGCAGACCAACAAACCCACCGAATTTAAGTTGTTTGAGCTAACTGTTTGAGCTCGTGCATTTTTCTTAATATTTAAAGGTACTAAACTTTCAAGAAAATGTTTCCTTTATAATTTTTCCTTTCATTCCCCTTTTCCCATTTCAATTTATTTTAAACCTTTTTAAAATATGTAAAATAAGTTTTTGTTAATGAATTTAAATTTTTCGTTGGGCGTAGAGAGAAATAGATAACGCTTAAATGTACCAGTTGATGACCGAAATCATCCGCCTTCGGACAACTATACCACTCAGCTCGGCGGTAAGATTAACTTGTTATTTTTTTTACAGATTTTTTTAATGCTTCCCTCGAAAACCAATATAATCTTTTAAATATTTTGCGCGATAAATACGATTTTACGTAAAAATCCTTCAAATATGCAATTTTATGCGATTTTCATCAAATATGCCAAAATATACTCTATAAAATTTATAGAGATATATGATTAGGATAGAAAATGTATTTCCTCGGTCGTATCTGCTGGCAAAAAATATGGAAATGCATAAAAATCCGATCTCTAGACTAATCAAAGTCCATTGTTGGTTAATTTGAATTGAATATAATTTAATAAGCCTGTGTGAATCGAATTGTTATGTTCTGATTTAAAAAAAGTTTACAATGATTATTCGGAGATCGTGAGATGCGGTCTGGTGTGACGTAGGTTTTAGACAAACGTCTTCTTTATTGTGCCAACGTTTCGACCTTTATTGAGATCATCTTCAGGGCTCAAAATGTTTGTTTTCCGTGCAGGTGTGCCATTCTTATCTGTCGTGTTGAGAGTGCCCAAAAAAAGTTTATAATATTTCTTTTAAAGGAACCGGTCAATTTTAGTGGATGCGGCAGGAATGTTAACGAGGGCCTGATAGAAGGTGTTCTACTTCTTGGGGGAAAGAGAATATTTTTCAATTATAGAACCTCCAGTAAGCTTTGTGCGATGAGAGACGTTTAATTAAGAAGAGGCCAGACTTGAAACATGTCCTTTGAGCCTTTTGGAGGGATAGAAAGGGATAACGACGGCCCCCATGTCCCTTTTTAATTGCCATGCAAAACGCCTGGTTCAATATTAGACTTGGTGATTGAGGACGGGTAGAACAAGCACCTTGGTAAATATTAACTTTTCACTTTATATCTTCTCTCTCTTTATCAGGCCTCCTTTATCTCAGAATATTTTTTGCCCTTTTTCACGTTTGTGCTTCTTTTCCCCTTTGAGATAGGGATCGAATTTAGTTTTGTTCATTTATTAACAAAAAGGTGGATTGTATTAAATTGTTCATGTGATTATTTTTTTTAAGGGAATCAAAGGGTCGATGTTTAATCGTAAAATGACTGCCAAGAGAGAACTGGTGCAAAGATTTCTTTTGCCTTCCTGAAAACCAGTTAAAAACATAGAATTAAATGGAGTTTGGACATTTTCAGATGGTTCAACAAGCTTCAAGCGCTTTAAAAGCTTTTCCCCGGCGACTACCAGAATGAGATTTATACTTAAAAGACAGAAAAGGAAAGATATCAGAAGGAGTAAACAAAGAACCCTTTTTAAACTTCCCCCCTGAATTATAAGCTGAAAAAAAGTGTGACGATGAATTTTAAAGAAGAGTTAAAAGGAATTAGCATCGGAAGTGATAAGTTGGAAATCTCAAAATTCGAAAGAAAACATAATTGGCTCAACCCTTCGCCATTTCTCTTGCCAGTTGGAGCAGGGGTGGATTAAGCGAGACGCACCATAACACACGAACGCTCCTCTCGTCCGGGGATAATGTCATTAGTCTACTTCTTCTTTTCCTCCAAATGGGATCATCCGAGGATTATTTTTTTCTCTCCTATTTTCAACCACTTCAATCTTCACCCTCTAATCCCTTAGCTAATTAATTCCACTTCTTCTCTTTTTCAGCAAATTTGGAGATGCTTGTTTTTCTCTTTTCTTACGGTATAAACAATGTCTGTCAAGCAATCGTGCAAACGTCTTCTTAGGTGGTGAAAAAACTATTTAATTTAGATAATAATTTACCTTCAGAATCTAATATTAGAAACTTTGTAAAGTTCAGGTAATTTTTCTAAATATATTTATATTTTTCATAGTAGTAGTACTCTCAACACGACAAGCAAGAATGGCACAATTACACAGAAGACAAACACTTTGAGCCCTGAAGATGATCTCGATAAAGATCGAAACGTTGGCACGATAAAGAAAATGTTTTTCTGAAGCCTACATCACACCAGACCTCATCTCACGTTTTCTGAATAATTATAAGTATAAAATAAAAATATATAATAATTTCTCTTGTAAATTTATAAATCTAGCTCTAGCTCGTAACCACGATGACTCCAACGCTATCCTTAACCCTAATTTTGATGGTACTCACACTTAAAACAAACCTACATTCTTTAATTATATCGGTTAGAAAATTTCTAAGAGAAGAGTTTGTTGCAAGAGCCACGATGTCCCAACAGTACACACTACACAGGGAATTAAATCCGAATGGAAAAACAAGCAGAATTTAGATCCTCGATCGATGGTTGGTGAAGTTAAGGGGCGAGTTGCTTAACATGAACTAAAAACCGTACCAACCTTCTGAACTAGAAGAACGCCTTCTGAACTTAAAACCAATGGAGGACTTTTTTAATTTTAATGCGGTTTGCCCTATTCCTTCTAAATAGAGACGATTGTTCTTTGGGTGCAGTGTATTCTCAAGAAAAGAGTTTAAGTTGTCNTCGAAACGTTGGCACGATAAAGAAAATGTTTTTCTGAAACCTACATCACACCAGACCGCATCTCACGATTTCTAAATAATTATCGATTAACGGTCACTAACCCCCACACATAGTTTTATCTATCTATTACTCCTCATTATTATTATTTTTAGTTCTCCTTCATTCTTATATGTATTTTCCTTTTTATTGTTGTTTATCCTTATTTCTTCTACTTCATCTACTTTTTATTGTGTTTATTCCATTTAATTACTTTATTATATTAGTTTCTAATAAATTATTTATTTTATTTCAGAAAAATGTATACGTTTGTTATCCGTTTACAATAATATATAATCAGATGGGTTAATATTATTTCGCAGTATACAATTATTTATTTAATTTATATATTTTACTTTATTGTTTTTTTTTGTTAGCTTGGTCATTTCAGCCCCGAGCGCATGCAAAAACATTGCACATTCAATACGCATTCACGCAAATAAATACATTCACACCTTCATAACATCGCATTCATTCTTTTTAGTAGATGGAGCACTTGAGAATCTAATTGGGGGTCGATGGGGATACTATTACACCATCAACCTCTCCCCATTCACTCTAATAAATACATTCACTCTTACAAAAACAGAAACAACATATTTTGACGTCACCAAAAAAATTCCCAATTCTCCTAAAAAGCGGAACAGGGGACCCTGAAACTCGCCATTCTTAAATCCGACGACATACCTACACGCTCTCTGTATGGAGCCGAGGCATGACATCCCTCTATTATGTGGGACACATCGAGTAATCGGCCAGGGGCAACTGCGTTGTTATTATTATTATCAAATCCATTATATTTAGTTGTCTATTGACCAAATTACTTTTTTAGATTAAATAATCTTTTTACGTAAAGATTTTGGCCGAAATGAAAAAGGCAGTGCCACAAGCGGGATTGGAAAATTAAATTAGACAAGAAACGACAAAATCCACCGTACAACAAAGTTCAATTAATTATTCTTCCTAAGGTATTGGTTGAGGTAAAAAAGTCAGTGCCACGAGCGGGATTCGAACCCACGACCTTCAGCTAAATACGCCGCTGCTCTACCCCTTCAGATATCGCGACATCGATACACTCGGATACGAACTTCCCATCTCGACCTACAACCTTTCGAATTTTCCCTCCTTTTTGTAATTTTTCAAAATTTGAAAGGTTGTAGGTTGAGATGGGGAGTTGGTGTCCGAGTGGATCGAAGTCGCGATGGCTCAAGTGGTAAAGCAACGGCGTATTTAGCCGAAGCTTTTTCTACTAGCTTTTTCATTTCAACCAAGACCTTACATAAAAAGATTAATTAATTGTTATCATTATTAGTATTATAACTGTTCTCACGACCTTCCCGCAGACGGAGTAACAATGCCGTTTATTTTTTAAACGTTTATTTTTTATTGCGTACATTGTTTACAAGTTTAATAAACTTTATTATTATTATTACTCTTGTAAATTTCAATTACAGGTTGATTGAATGTGTGCTGAGATAACAGACGATAAAATTATTTGACTGTCTATTAAAGGCGTGCACTGTTTCACCGTTTGGAGCCAACCTCGGTGATTATTGTACTGATTGGTCGGTAAGCAATTAATTCCATATCCTCAAACATATATGCAAATGTGAGGACAGAGCGCTGCCCAATTATTTGGATCGTACACCCGCCCTGGATATATTATTATAGAGGGAATGAGGTTAACCGATGTTTTCCTTCCAATCACTTCGTTTGTTCAAATACTGTTGGGAAGGCCATCAACGTTGGGATTACAGCTCATCTGCATCATCAATACTGGTATTAATTTATATCGAGATTACTCCCAAGCGGCGTTTACACCTTTGTTTGTTCTGATTTCACAATCTTACACTTATCCAAGGAAAAAGAAAACACTGCTTCTTTTATCAAGCTTTCGGCCGTCTATGACGCCCTCATCAGGACTTTATTTCAACGAAAACGAAGTAAAAGTTTGAATTAAAATTCATAAAATTATTAATTCGAACATATGACATACAAAGAACTCGTAACAGGCACATCTACCGGTCTCTAAACTCGTGGCAGTGATACCAAGAGCTCAACATTATTCAATATCAACAGCTTACAACATAGTCAATAAAAAGAAAATATAAATTAGACGAGAAACGACAAAATCCACCGTACAACAAACGTACAGCAATGTTCAATTAATTATTCATCCTAAGGTCTTGGTTGAGGTAAAAAAGTCAGCGTCACGAGCGGGATTCGAACCCACGACCGCTTCAGCTCAATACGCCGCTACTCTACCGCTTGTGCTATCGTGACTTCGATCCATTCAGACACCAACTCCCTATCTCAACCTACAACCTTTCAAATTTTGAAAAATTACAAAACTTAGGGAAATTCGAAAGGTTGTAGGTTGAGATGGGAAGTTCATTATACGCTTTATTATCTGCATTAATTAAATTTAAAAAATTAAAACAAATTCTAATTAATTATTGAAGGCTAATCATTTATATCAAGTATGATGTCAAAGTAGAAATGAGTGTGATTTGTCCGAATATAAAATACTTTGATCTCATTTATTTTTATCTTCAGATTATATCATCACGAATCTTTAATAATGTGGTTTCCATCAGAAAAACGAAAGCCAAATTCGGGTAGTAGTTTTTTGTAAATCCGTCTAGTCCTTATGCCTGGCATCTTTAATTTCGTCAAAGACTTTAATTAAAGCTGATAGGAATGTATTTTTGGGGTGCACTATTCACGATTATGGTTTTTTTAAAAGATTGTTTTTGAAAATACCCAACAAAAAAAAGAAGTTGAATATGCAAATCAACAAAATAATTGGTGAAATTCTTTACCATATTTTTTTTTAAATTCTTCATCTTGTTTGTAATGTCAGATCCACGAGTTTTCCTATTTTTCTACTTTTATTTTTTAGTAAGTGAAATGTAAGTTTAAAGTAAGTGAAATCATTAAAATGGGTCACTTTTTGGTTTACTGTTTGTGTCTTTACTCAGCGCGCGTAAGCAGACCAAAATGATCGTTAACGACCGAATAAGTTATGTTGGGAAGCCCATAGGGGTGAATAATTCTTACGAATAAATGAGATTATTATCTGAAAATTATGGATTATAAGACATTTGACTCAATTGACTAATAAGCAAGGGGATAAAAAAGATTTTTTTAAAAGTATTTTATTTTTACTGGTTTCACTTTATCCATGGAAATTGGTAGTAGTTCATTGAACAACTTCAGTATTTTTTTCTCTCTTTATTAAAATGATTGCATTTCGGGTTAATTCAAAGTCTTCAGGTGACGATTCCATATTTATTTATGCATTTTTATTTTTATAAGTTATCTTTCGTATATCCTTAAATCAATATTTATTGATTTGTTCATATGTTTATATCGTCTGTTAAAGAGGGGTTGTCGGAATTAGCCGGAAATGATGTATTGGATCTTCTTGAGGTCATTTGACAGGTGAATAAAAAACATCACCATTGGGTTTCACCAAGCTTTCGGCGAATGTTCCGCCATCTTCAGGGCCTAATTTATTGAAAACAAACAAACCACCAACCGGTGGCACTGATAAATAGGCCCATAAATGATTTTAAAGAAAAATGTGTTCAAAATGCTGCTCTAATGGATAACATTACCCCCAATGCCAAGATGGAGAGGAGTGATAAGCCAATTTCATTTAGATCAATCACATATGTACCTAATGTATCCCCGAAAATTAAGAAATTGTTTAAAGATAAGATGGGAAAAATTGGTGTCACGTATAAATTTAAAAATAACCTTAGATGTTTACATTCAAACCTAAAGGCGAAGGAGCCAATAAGCTCACAGTCAAATGTGATTTACAACGTGTCATGTGCGGGTTGCCATATCCAATATGTTGGGCAAACAAAACAAAAAATTGAAATAAGAATGAACCAACATAAACTGGACTGTAAAAATAGAAAGAAAACCACGGGATTGGCAACACATGCGACAGAAAGTGGTCATTTCTTCAAGTTGGACTCCCCTAGGATCCTGGGCAGAGAGTTGGACTTGGAGAGACGACTGCTTTTCGAAAAAGTCTGTATTCATGTTACNACGAAAATGAATTATTTTTGGTCTCTTATTTTTTTACAGGTTTCAATTCATCCACGGACATTGGTGGTAGTTTATTGAACAACTTTAGTATTTTTTATCTCTTTATTAAAATGAATGCATTTCGGGTTAATTCAAAGTCTTCAGGTGACGATTTCATATTTATTTAGGAATTTTTATTTTTACAAGTATTATCTTTTATACATCCTTAAGTCAACATTTTTGTTTTGTTTATATGATTATAACCCATCTGTTAAAGAGGGGTTATCGGAATTAGCCGGAAATGTGTTAATTTTAATAAAGATAAAAAACCTGGAGTTTGACACTTGTTCCAACAATTTGACTCGCAATTCTAACAATTCCAGCACTCAAATATTTGCACAGCGCGAAAACAGAGCGGACATTGTTTGTGGAGACATTTCTCCCGGTTGGCCCGCTGGATTTCAACGTGATTCCCGTGGATTCACCGACCTTTTGTGTGTTCGTGTAAAAAAAATCCGTCTTGGGTTTTCTCAAACCCCCGGCTTAATATTCATACGTTCAGACCATCTTCCCCCTTCCGAACTGAGTGTATTTCTATTACAGAAAGGAAAATGTTATATCGGGAATTGTTACAACCCAGGGGGAGCTTAGATTTCAGAGATATTGCCCACCTTTTGTTGGACCTGATAGGTATCACTCGACGGGGAATATAGCCGCCGGCGGACATTACAACGGCCTTTTGTTACCTGTGCCAAGTAGATTCTTATTCTGGATTTATAGCTTATTCCGGATACTCGTTTCCCACCTTTCCATTTTAAAGGTCCATACAATTTTTTTTATGTTTCCGACGCAATAAATATCAACGACCTATTTCACAGACAATGATAAATAAAAAGAACCAAAGGACAGTTTATTTTCTTTATTAATATTCAATTTTTTATGATTATTAATTTATATTTAAACGTATATTATATACTTTTTATAATAAATGAGATAAGATATACAAAAAGTTACAAAAATCAAACGGCGCTTCCACTAAAGTAGGCCAACAAAAAACCTTTCGAAAATAAAAGAAAAGAAAACAAACAATTCGGGTTTGTTTTAAGCTCGCTGTAAAACCTTTAATACAAATTTTTATGCCAAAACAAAAATAAATATTTTTAGCGGGATTAAACGGTGAATTTTTTTTTTCTCCCTTGTCCTGTTCCACCTAAACCACTTTGGGTTTTGTCCAAATTTAACTTGATTAAAAATTAATCTTTTTATGCAAGGTTTTGGTTGAAATGAAAATGTTAATGTCACGAAGGTCGTGGGTTCGAATCCCACTCGTGACACTAGCTTTTTCATTTCAATCAAGACCTTACATAAAAAGATGAATTAATTGAAAGAAGTAATTTAGTCAACATAAGCAAAAATAAACATTTTTAGCTGGATTAAACAGTGAAATTTTTTCACCCTTCTCCAGTTCCACCGAAACCACTTCGGGTTTTATCCAAATTTAACTTTATGAAAAATTAATCTTTTTATGCAAGGTTTTGGTTGAAATGAAAATGTTAGTGTCACGAAGGTCGTGAGTTCGAATCCCACTCGTGACACTAGATTTTTAATTTCAACCAAGACCTTACATAAAAAGATGAATTAATTGAAAGAAGTAATTTAGTCAATCAGACTACTAAAAATAATGAATTTATTACAAATGTCGGAAAGGTGACTTTTCTTTCTTTCAGCCTGTGCCAAGAATGTTTAGATTTTGACGCCAATAGTGAGAAAAAAAGGATGAAATAAACAACAAACAACGAAATAGACTCCTTATACGTTTTATTTTATATTTGCGATTCTAATTTATTTAGTATGCCATTATGAATAGTTTATAATGTTTTTGACTTTTTTTAAAGTTTTCTGTGGATCGATGGAGTTATTTCGAAGTTGTGACTTTTTATGTGTTTTTAGAAGGATAAAATCAGAAGCATTTGTGAAGTGAAGAATCTGACCTTTAAAAAAATTATATTTAGCGCGTGTTTTGGTGCGAAGCCGCATATCAAATATTTTTTGTGGCTAAAAGAATTTGAATTTTCTCCGTCAAAAAGTAGTCAAATTGGAGGGGGGAATTTATTCATAGTCATTCTATCTTCAGTACTTTAAACCTTTTCATATTTTTTATGTACTTATCACGGACTTTAGGGTATCTATGCTTCTTTTTTCCATAGTAATGAGATTCTTTACATTAAAAAATTGATTTCAGAATAAAAAAATGAGAGGAGAGTAAGGCACTATTAAGAATATTTTCTCTACGATCTAACCCGTTTTTTTAAGTTAACCACCACAGCGACTTTTTAAGAAAACGGAAGTTGAGAAGACGCCATGTTTAAACTTGTATACAATCAAGTGCAATTTTTAAATGTGTCAATGTTTTTGAGTGAGTACGTTGGGAAAGAGGGTTTTTTTGATAACATGATATTTTTACATTAATTTTTTTGGAATTTCAGAAATTTACATCCATCAAAATCTTATTATATTAAGTTTAAATTGTTCATTATGTATAGTTTCTTTTATGCAGTAACATAAGGTAAAGTTCCCAGGTTCGAAATGTACTTACAACTGGCCTGTTTTTCAAAAACACCGACACAAAAACACCGGAGGTTAAAAAACCCCAAAGACAAGTAGTCCTGTTAAAATGTAAGTATACGAGATTTGTGTTGGACGCTATATAACCTTGTAGTTTAAATACTATCGTAAAACGACTTCAATCTTTAAAACCCGGAGTTATTTGAGTCGGGGGCAACTAATAGGCTAAACCATCACGACGTCTCGGTCTTGAGGTGAGGTATCCTGAAATTGCACTTAAAAAACTCTCTATAATTAAAAGCGAATTTATCTTATTCAATTTTCTATTTCACACAAATCATTAATCCAAAACCAAGTAAAGAATTACTGGAAAAAACATTGATGATCAAACACCCAGGTGACACAAGTAGACAATTTTTATGTGTCTACATATATATATCTTTAAAGAAAAACACATGGAAAATTTGTAGTTATAACTAATAAAAATAGATGAACTGAGAAGCACCAGTTCTAGAAAAATGAAGCTACCACCTATGGAGAATTTATTTAACTAAACTTACTTTATTTAAAAAAATGAGCATTGAGAAAATGACAATGAAAAATGATATTTTTAAGTATTAACAATTTCAATTTTCTCTTCTTTTATAGAAACGTTTCTCAGTAGAGGCTTACAGACTAACAGGCAATTTTCAATGAAGATCATAATTTCGTTAATACTCTGTAATAAGAGAAGTTCCGATGATCACGCTAATAAATCAGTTTAAATTGTTTCAGGGTTTAGCAAAAATGATTAAATCAGTTGTATACTTTGGAATCTCCATGGTGGTTTTCTGACTTTGCAGTAATCACGGAAGATATTTCAAAACAAATAACTTCATTTTTAAATCTTCGGATGTGTTTGTTTTACACGTAGGCGTACCAACTTGTTTGAAGCAACATTGACGCTGACCGCGGATGGAGTTTAAAAGACTTCTTGTTTATTTGTATAAACGATAGTTGCGAAATTGAATATTGCCACAACGTATATAGCATAAGTTGAAGGAACTCTGGAAAATCTGAGTGAGAAAGAAAGGATGACGCCTCGGGGAGGTCTAGGGTTGTCACCCGAGTTAGAGTGGTTTATGGGAAAGATTGAAACGCCCCGGGGCCTTTTAATTCATCTCCAGGGCCAAGAAGCGCTTTAAAGTTAAGTACTCTTGGAGAGAGATTCCTATGTCGATTAAGTCGGTTCACGCCCCTCGTATATTCGTATTTCTTCCCTCTTTCGAGTCGTCTTTCATCATTCATCGGGCATTCGTTAAAAAATTAAACGAGAGGGTTGAAGGTTTAACACAAATCACTTGTCTGTGATCCTAAGCCGGATGAACGTGTGCTGGTATTCCCATGATTCACACTTCACATATCATCGATTCGCAACGGTCCGAATACAAGTAATTAACAATAATTTATTTCGTTTCAGCCCGTTAGTCTTGCAGTTGGGGGGAACCAAAACGGATTTAATCTATCTCAGGTATTTTTAACTTCTAGTTTATATGTAATAAGTATTTTTCAAATTTTTCCCTCTCGAAAAAATCTCAANTTTTTTATCTCAACTAAAAACCTTAATTAATTGTATGATATTAATTGGTCAAGCGGACCACGAAACTAGTGAAATTAATTATTAGGTTGGTGAAAATATATCTATGGAACCATATAAAATCGTATAAAAGGGAATGGACCAAAGGGAAATTACACAGATCTAGCTGTGAAATGGACAGCAAAAACAGCCATGATCTGTGGCCCAAAATGGTAGAAAACGACCAAAGTACAAACAAATGGTGTTATTTGAAAACTTGACAAATTTCTTTTTTTTGGCACAAATTAGAATAGAATAAATAGTTTTTCTGTTTAAATCTGTCAACTTGATTGTAATATTCCTGTAAATTAGAAATGTTAACAAGTTCCGAATTCCGTCCAAACTTTCCATTGTCAATGTCCAAAATTCCAACCACTTTCCGACCTGGCCCGTTTATTCTCGCTATGTTTTAGCAATATGCATATAGTCTATAAAGAAGAAGTTTCAGATTTGACTTAAAATATTAACTGATTGGAAAGAACAGTATATTGAATTATTTTGATTTCTATGATTTGCAAATGTTAGTTTGTTTGTTGTTTTTTAATTTTATTTTTGAATGATCTAACATATTTAAAAAGTATTGGAGGTTTTTTAAGTAATTATTTCTTGTTATGCTTTATGCTTATACTTCTGTCTAAACAATTAATTAAGGTTTTAAGTTGAGATAAAAAAGTCATTGTCACGAGCGGGATTCGAACCCACGACCTTCAGCTTGATACGCCGCTAAACTACCACTTGAGCTATACCCCACCTTTTGAATTTTCCCTCCTTTTTGCCATTTTTCAAATGTCAAATCAAAAAAGGTGCGGTTGAGATGGGAGGTTAGTGCCCGATGGGATCGAAGTCACGATAGATCAAGTGGCAGAGTAGCTGCGTATCGTCGTGGGTTCGAATCCCGCTCGTGACACTGACTTTTTTATCTCAAGTAAAAACCTTAATTAATTGGTCTAGCGGACCACAAAAACTAGTGAATTTAATTTTTATTACTATTAACATCGCATTTTAGTACTTACTGGGTGCTTAAAATTAATCCGAATTAGGCTTTTTAAATACGATTTTTTTAAACCTATTTTACTGAACGCGTCTGTTGGTTTTTGTAACTTTTTACATATCTAATCTTGTTTAATACGGTCTTGCTTACTATTAAGTTATTCTAGGTCAAAACTCAAATCATCACTCACATGTATAAATTGGGACAAAAATATATTTAAAAAAATGTAAGTTACTATCCTATATTTTTGACATTGTATCGTTAGAAAAATCAGATTCCAGGTCGGTAACCTACTTTCGTTAATAGTCTACTGAACTGACAGATATAACATGCTTGCAACACAAAATTGTATAAATTAAATTGTATATAATTTTTTCAATTTTATGATAGTTTTAAAATGGTCAAAGAGGAAAATTATGTCGCTTACCGTCTTTGTTCATCGCTGACTGGAAACACTTCGTCAGACGGCAGGCTCTACACTGATTTCTGTGTGTTTTGTCAATTGGACATCGGCCTTTAAGATCTCCTTGGGCTTTGCAAGTGTAAACTCTGTTCCTGTGGATGCTCCTTTTGAAAAAACCAGAACAACCTGAAAACGGCTCTTTTGGAATATACACGTCTTTTTTCGAAGCGGGGTTTTTTCCCTTGAAAAATTTTCACACCTACCGTCACAACTGTATATACCGTAGTGCTTTCCGGAACTTCTATCCCCACAAACTTTGCAAGGAATATCCAACAGTCGATCACCTTGAACAAACGGATCAATTAAAACCATAAAACCATAAAGTCTTCTCTTGGCTTAAAAGAAAAAATAGAGACATAATTTGTAGACCCTACTACGCCTTAAAGAAGAACTATGAAAAATATTTATGTACTATCATAATAGGAACAAGGTATAAATTGAAGATTTAAAGGTTTAAAGTAAGGTATAGATTACTTACATATAAGTAGACTAAACAGAAGTAGAAAAAAGGACTCATTGGCCAGTATAAATAAAATTTTGGTCGTGTCAGTTGTTAATTTAAATACGATTTTTATTATTCGTTTTTAATTAAGCAATTAGCTCTTTTAATTTTTCGAATCCTATTCCTACTGTTAGTTAATGATTCTAAAACATTTTTTTTGTCAGTAATAACATTAGGGATAATCCTCCTCCCCTCCTTTTCGATTTTTCCAGGATGGTGCACCCGATCAGTCGACGATTGATCTATTAAGGGAGGCAATAAAACATTATCCGCCGCCCACCCTCTCGCTTTATTAATTTGCAATTGTAATGAGGTCACATACGTTCCCCTCCTTTTAAGGCTAATCTGAAACAGTTGACGTTCTACCCACGGACAGACAAAGCGATACAGTTCTGACATTTGGGATCAAGGGTAGCGATTTATTTTCAGTGTGATGAACTAGAAATAACGACAGAAAGTGATGAAAGTCCAGTAATAAGCCAATAAAAACGTTCTATTCTTCAATTTGGAGATTGTGAGATGCGGTCTGTCGTGACGTAAGTTTTAGAAAATTTTCTTTATCGCGACAACGTTTCGATCTTTATTGAGATCCTCTTCAGGGCTCAAAGTGTACCCACTTCTATTAAATATTGTTGTTTGGTTGTCTTTGATTATACTGGTCTAATTCTTGCTCATTCGGTTATGGAACCTCTCTCTCTCTCTCTTCCTCTCTCTCTCTCTCTCCCTCTCCATCTCCCTCTCTCTCACTCTCTCTCTCTTCTCTCTCCCCCTCACACTTGCCTCTCTTATCTCTCTCTCTCTCTCTCTCTCTCTCTCTATCTACCTATGTATCTATCTCCCTCTATCTTATCAATGTATATATCTATCTATCTGTCTATCTAATTTATCAATCATTCAATTAATTTCTCATCCTTTTCCCCAGTCGGGCGCTCATTCTCTCTTTGCCACTTTCTCAAGATTTGACCGCCAGTCTCTCTCCCTCTCTCTTTCTCTCTCACTCGCTTCGGCACTCCCTCTTCCTCTTCCCCAGTCTAGTGCTCATTCTCCCTCTTTCTCAGGATTTGATCGACTTTCTGTCTCAATCTATTTATTTATCTATCCCTATATCTCTAACTAGCTATCCATCACTCTCTATCTTTCTCTCTCTCTCTTCTTTCTCTCTCTATCTCTCTTCTCTTTCTTTCTGATTTCCATATATCTATCTATCACTCTTTCTCTACTCTATCTATCTATCTATTCATCCATCTATCTATCAATCTCTCTTTCTCTACTCTATCTACCTATCACTGTTTCTCTACTATATCTCTCTATCTATCCATCCATCTGTCTATCACTCTTTCTCTACTCTCTCTCTCTCTCTCTCTCTCTCTCTCTCTATCCATCTATCTATCTATCACTCTTTCTCTACCATATCTATCCATACATCCATCTATCTATCACTCTTTTTATACTCTCTCTCTCTCTCCCTCCACTCTCTCCCTTCCTTTCTTAATAAACATCATCTAGGAAAGAAAATGGAGACATTCCAATTGTGACACGCAAAAATAAATAAATATGAATCACATTGTTTATAAAAACGTCGGCCACAAGCATATTAAGCCCAAATAATTAAAACTAATAAAATGTTTTGATTTAATTTTTGTTATCATTACAAGGACGAGTAATTTATTTTGGCGACATCCTCTGGCAGACGGATTTTCTATCTTTTGTCAGTAATTTGTTTGCGAATTATGATCATATTTATTTTAAAAGTACGTGTTTCTATTTATTTAAAGAAAACCGAATAATTTCTGTAAAATTTATCAAATACACTGTGGTTATTCTTTTGATGTCAGGAAAAAACACATAGTTTTTCCTTTTATGAAAAAGATTTTGGTTTTCATTCGTACAATGTTTTTTTTTCAAGATTTGTTTGACTGAATTTGACCTATTGTAGTGAATATTTTTATTCTGATGATTTATTTGTTTTTCCTCGATAGTGTGTACAGTTTCATTAGAAGAAGACCGAATTCCACGTAGGCTAATTATTTTTTCAATTTTTGTAAAATAGAACGAATTTATTATTATTTGTTTTTATTTGTAAATTATTCAGAAATCGTGAGATCCGGTCTGTTGTGATGTAGGTTTCAGAAAAACATTTCCTTTATCTTGCCAACGTTTCGATCTTTATTGAGATCATCTTCAGGGCCACGATTTCTGAATAATTATCGATTAAGGTCACTAATCACCACACATTTAAATTAAATTTCATTCCAAATAATTTTAAAGAATGAAATTAGCTACAAATTTTTTCTTATCATAAAATTGTTCTTTCAATGCCTACTTTATTTTGTATTTTGGCATTATCACAAAATGTATACTTGATTTAAAATATAAAGACTACCTTCAATAAAAGTGTATTCTTAAACCATAAGTTCATTCAGGCAATATAACGATACTTCAAAATTCCGAAAGTACAATTTTTTTGTAGGTGCAAAACTATTCAATAATTTGTGATTTTAACACTATCTTGTAACATGGTCAAAGTTTAATTGGTTGATTTTACAGTAGAGTTTAAACGAAGATAAAACTATTATAGAGATTCAATAGTGTTCGTGGTCCGCTTGACCAATTAATATTATTCAATTAATTAAGGTTTTTAGTTAGGATAAAAAAGTCAGTGTCGCGAGCGGGATTCGAACCGACGACTTTTGGCTTGATACGCCTTGAAAAAAGGCAAAAATTAAAAAAAGGTGAGGTTGAGATGGGAAGTTAGTGCCCGAGTGGATCGAAGTCACGATAACTCAGGTGGTAGAGTAGCGAGCGTATCAAGCGTGGGTTCGAATCCCGCTCGTGACACTGACTTTTTTATCTCAACTAAAAACCTTAATTAATTGAATGCTATTATAGAGAGCAGAAATTCTTAATCCGTTCAAAATATTGAATACTCTGGATCTTGGTATGGTCTGGATGAAAAGACAAATTCAATCGTTATCTGCCAAGATCTCGACCATATGGACAAAACAATCTTAAGGAAGTTCTTGGCTATCCCGACCATACCGAAATCTAGAGAATTCTTGTGCCATAAGCTTTAAACAAAATGTAAAAACGAAAAAGTCTTTAAAAAAATAAAAAGGACAGAAAATATATCTATGGAACCATATAAAATCGTATAAAAGGGAATGGACCAAAGGGAAATTACACAAATCCACGTGTGAAATGGACAGCAAAAACAGCCAAGATCTGTGGGCCAAAATGGTAGAAAACGACCAAACTACAAACAAATGGTTTTATTTGAAAACTTGAAGAACTTATTTTTTTTGTGCACATAATAGAATGGAATAAATAGTTTTTCTTTTTAAATCTGTCAACTTGATTGTAATATTTCTGTAAATTAGAAATGTTAACAAGTTCCGAATTCCGTCCAAAAATTGTTTTTAAAACTTTCCGACCTGGCCTTTATACTGGCCATGTTTTAGCAATATGCATATAGTCTATAAAGAAAAAGTTTCAGATCTGACTTAAAATATTAACTGATTGGAAAGAACAATATATAGAATTATTTTGATTTTTACGATTTGCAAATGTTAGTTTGTTTGTTGTTTTTAATTTTATTTTTGAATGATCTAACATATTTAAAAAGTATTGGAAGTTTTTTAAGTAATTATTTCTTGTTATGCTTTATGTTTATATTTCTGTCTAAACAATTAATTAAGGTTTTATGTTGAGATAAAAAAGTCAGTGTCTCGAGCGGGATTCGAACCCACGACCTTCGGCTTGATACGCCGCTACTCTATCACTTGAGCTATCGTGACCTTGATCCACTCGGACACTAACCTCCCATCTCAAACCCACCTTTTGAATTTTCCCTCCTTTTTGCCATTTTTCAAATGTCAAATCAAAAAAGGTGCGGTTGAGATGGGAGGTTAGTGCCCGAGGGGATCGAAGTCACGATAGCTCAAGTGGTAGAGTAGCGGCGTATCAAGCCGAAGGTTGTGGGTTCGAATCCCGCTCGTGACACTGACTTTTTTATCTCAACTAAAAACCTTAATTAATTGAATGATATTAATTGGTCAAGCGGACCACGAAAAATAGTGAACTTATGTCTAAAATAAATTTGACTATCAAATATTTAAAAGCTGTTCAGGAATTAATGTTAACCAGGAGTATCAGACGCGGTCAAAATCATGTCAATGCTTGCTGCCGTGCAAATAGGTTCGTTCTTTCGCTTCCGAGGAAAGTGGGGAGGTGTATACGTATGGCTAAGGATGCGGTGGTTTCCGGCATCGGGGATGGGGGTTGGTTGTGACACGCTTTGAATTGATTTCCACACCCCTTATACACCCTCTCTTCGACTAATGGAATATAAACAAGTTTTCGGCTAAACGCCCTACCATTCCATAAGGGCTATTAGCAGGAGCGATTTTTTCCCCGTCTTTATTTTTCTTTTGTTCACCATGGCATCGGGGGAAAACAGCTTTTTAAACCGAACCGATACCTAGTTACAAAACTCGATCAAATCTCTCCCTTTAAAATAAGCATTCAATTATCCGATAAAGTAAGCTTTAAACATTAAATATCAGTGTTTGATTGAACTTTAAGGTTAAATGTTTAAGGATTGTTTATTATTTTGAATTCTGAAGAATAAAACTTGTTGCCTCTGCTATTCTTCTAAGTAATTGACTTTGCGTTAAGTACATCTTTTCAGAATAATTTATTTGTCGTCTGTAAATTTAAAACACATATTTGAAAATGTGCGTAGATAGTTTTTTAAAGTCACATTGCGACCATGGATTGCACCCGGAGGACACATATTAAGAGAAACGAGCCAAACTTACACTAAATAAGAAGCACTAAATAAGAAGCAATTAAGAAGCGAGGAGGTCATCATCATTTGAGATAACCTGACCTCTCGGAATGGTAAAATGTAATAAGGTGTTGGGCAGTAAAGTTAGTTCGGATTTAAAAGCTCGTCAATTTTAAAATCGGGATCAGTTAGTCGATGAAATGAATGTACGTAAGGTACCGTACGCAGTAAGGAGCTTTGACTTATCTGAAGACTTTTGATTAACAGTATCCAAAGTGTTCGCAAATATGTCTTGGTATAGAGTTGAACTTTGACGGCGTAGTCGGTCAAATCTGTTAAGTTGTCTCATAATCCTTGTGCGGAGACTCCATGTCCAGTCTTAATTAGAATTACGAGACCTCTTGGAAGGCCTCCGGCCTCTCCCTGATAGATCAGGGGGAGTCACCCACCTTGGTACCTGAGCGACTCCGAGTTTGGGCTTTAGTCGGGCGCCATCGACTTCTTTGGTCATTTCGGCGCCCTTACGTTCCCTCAAACTAGTCATTCTCACACTCACTCATACACTAAATACATACATACTCCAATATACAAATCCAATCACATATGCATATCCTCTGTCTAGAATCCGAGTCGGAGGGTGTAGCGGTAGCGGAGCAGCGGTGGAGCCTTGAAATAATACGCTGCACCGCCGCCCAGCATACTATTCTAACGTAAACTAAATCTAAACTTTAATCTATGAAATAAATACCCCACTATATACAACCCATAATCCCAATATCTCTTAGAAACCTAAAAAGTTTTTCCTTAAACTCGCTGCCATGCTCGAGCATTCTCCTATAATCCGGCGGTATTCCATTTCGGTCCCTATACGGGGCCAAGCTGCGACACCCCTCCAACACGTGCGACACCGTGAGTCTGTCAACTTGGCATGCTGGGCACCTAGGCCGACTCGCGCCAACCAACAGGTACCCATGAGTCGCACGTGTGTGGCCGATCCGCAGGCGTTCAGTCTTAAATATTTGACTTTAATGGAGATCAAGCTCCTCGTTGTTGATGTTACTGTGTGAGATTTTTTATTAAATACAAACGCACATTGGGTACATTTTCCTCTTGTCCTTTACACGATTTTTTTGCATGACTTCGTTTAATTAAATCATAAATCACTTTATTTTTTAAAATTATGATTGAAACCGTAACAATGAAATGGCTCTGTAAAAATAATCATCCTTTTTACGCACAAAAAGTAGGCATGTTTTAATAAACGAACAAACTTTTTGTTTTAAATTACCATAGCATTAACAATTAATGTGTGGTGATTAGAGAGGCACTCTCAACACGACACGCAAGAATGGCACAATTACACAGAACACAAACACTTTGAGCCCTGAAGATGATCTCAATAAAGATCGAAACGTTGGAACGATAAAGAAAATGTTTTTCTGAAACCTACATCACACCAGACCGCATCTTACGATTTCTGAATAATTAACAATAAAACAAAAATAATTTTTTTAAACAACATACATTTTATACGACAAAATTACTGCGGCTTAAAGCCAATAATGTTACGCTAAATATAAATTAACCAAAAAAAGAAGATAAAAATAAAAATTCTGAATAACGCTTTATCGTATTGTTTTTCAAATAAATCATAATAGTTTAAAATAACAACAAAAGTAATAAAACAATCGATTAAAAAATTATTTAAAAAGTTTAAATTTTTTAATTGTTTACTGAGAAAACAAGTGACTAGCATTTGTTTATGTTGCGGTAGCGGTTCATTTGCATTGAATTTGGAAATAATTAAACAACATAACAAGTTGCATAGGTGAACTGGGTGGATTGAAACTACAAACATATTATTTTATAAAACCCTTGAATTCTATGTATATTTTTAAATTTGAAAATTTTCTAATAAAATAATAAAGATTATAATGTTATTGATTACATTTTCTTAATCTGACATTTACTATATTTATTTTTTTGAAAAAATTACCATGTTAGTGTTTCTTAGTATAAAACCGAATTCTGCATAATTATGACAATCAATAACAACTTTTATTTTATTTCTGGAATGATAAGATGAAACATGGAATTAATTTGATTAAGCAATGAATTAAGTAATGCAATAATTTATTTAGGAATAAACAAACGAATGCTGTAATGCTGTAAAAAACACCAATACTTTCTGTAACGTGGCAAAAAAGTCAAAACTTTTTTTTGATTTTTTTTGCGACTGATATAAATATTTTGAAATTAAGCCGAATGAGGTGAAAGTAATCTATGTTGACAGTGGATTTTTAACAGCTACAAGGTGGTCTCAAAAATGGCAGTATTTGTTAAAAATAACTTCAAAGTCCTAGATGACATCGTCAATGACCATTGAATTTGTAAACAAACAAGTTAAGTTAATTTGAGGCTTTTCCTTAGACATTCTTATGACTTTACACTTATTTTAATTTAATTTAAGATTATTATTGTCGCAGAAGCAAAGCAGTTAACTAGATTGCTCAAATTAAGGAATTGGTCGAAAGATTTTTAGGCCATCAAAAGTGAAATTGAGGGATTTTTAAGGATTGATCCAATGTCATTGAAAATTTTTGGAAACAATACTGGCCTAGAATGATAGCCTTGGGGCACACCGGAGTCAATAATGAGAGGGGACGATAATCCTTCCACGAATCTTACAATAAAGGATTTCTCCTACAGAAAATAATTGATACATCCAAGAAGGGGATGACCTAATCCTAGTTTTTCCATTCGTGCCACGATAAAGAAAATGTTTTTCTGAAACCTACATCACACCAGACCGCAACTCACGATTTCTAAATAACTAGTTTTACTAATGGTCATTGAAAGATTATCTGGGTTTGATAAATATGCTGAGATCTTTAACTATTTTATGTCTAGTTAGGAGCCAGTATGATATAAATGTAACAGTTATAGCTAAAGAACTAATATAACTATAAAAACATATGTACTTAATCGAAATGAAACTTGTATATTTAGAAAAAAGAAGGAGAAATATAAACCAACATAAGAAAACCGTTTGTTTAACTTTTTATTTCATTTGAAAGTTATTTCTTTCTTATAATAATGTTTTATAAAATAAACTAATATTTTATTAATTTATCGTTTTACATGTGTTTCTATAACTTGATGATAATCTACAAGAGGGAAGGATTTAATGTTATTCGTATTCAAGGGTGCAAAAAGTCAAATATTTTGTCATTATTTTACGATTTATAATCTTATCGGGGTGCTAGTTATTTAATTAAAAATTTAAACTGCGTTGTTTTATAGGATTTTACTTTTATTATTATTATTTTGTAATTTTGCAATTTTTTCTACCTCTCACAGCAAACCTAGAAAATAGACTTAAAATACTCACGCGTGTTCAGACGAAAAAATTGAAACGTATTATAATAATATTATAACAAATGATTTACCAATACTTTATGGCTTTATTCTAAAACCTATTTCGTGTCGTCTAACATTACATTTCATTAGTAAAATTTTTCTGTATGTACGTGGGTGTATGTTTATTTATGTAATGATAACTCACACCAACGAATATTTTGTTTAATTTAAATTTCAAAAATTTATACCAAACAAGTTTGCATTATTTCACAATATATAAATTTGTAGAGTTCCGTTTTAGTTTGTAATTATTAGGTCTTATTTTAACCTCTTGTTTTATAGTTGAAAGCCGAAATAGTTTAAACAATTGTTATGATTTACATCATGATGATTTAGAGTTTATTTTTGTTTACATTCCAAAGTTGTTTATAATCCAAGGACCAAACCATAGAGGTGGTGGATTTTTTAAAATTAAAATTTTTGAACTCACTCCTTAACTCTCTTTCTTTCTCTTTCCTCTTTCCCCCTCTTACTTATTTCTCTATTATTTATTAATAATATATTCATAACTCTCGTGTAAGTAATGATTTTTCCTTATTCTTGTATATTTATTTATCTGTTTAACTTTAAAACATTGTTTTAAAATCTCCACTCTTAGTTTATTAACAATACTTTAATTTAAAATAAAAATTGTTTCATTTTTGTTATGTAAAGAATTGGTCACGGTCTAGTGTAGGTTTGGTTGAAAGTTCCCATTCGAACTTATCGAATCTTATTTTTTAAACATTAATCTATTTCCTATTTATTATTTAAACCTTTTTACACTAGTAGAATATAATAATCCAATTTAATCTTAGTCTTTTTTTAAATTTTTTATTTCGCAGAATGATTTGGCTGGAATGTGTGGAATAAATCATAAAATTTTCTTATTATAAGATTAATGTGAACTTAATTTTTAAAATTATGTTTCTTTTGGAGCAGCTTGTGCAGTGTTTAGACATTGTTGTCTTTAAGGAAAGTTGTATTTATGCAATGCTGGCAACACATAAATAACGATAATATTTTTTCCTGATTTTTTTATTTTATTTTATTCCATTTAAAGCCTTCAAACAGTCTTTGAGTTCATTAAGCCATAAAAATCAATTAAATAAAGCGTTTATATATTAAACTTTCATTTATAAAACCTGGAGTTATTCGCTTCGGGGGCAACGCATAGGCTAAACCATCACGACGTCTCGGTCTTGAAGGTGAGGTATCGTGAAAACGCAATTAAGAAACAAAAACTCTCGTTATTTATCTTGACTTATTAAACTTTCTATTAATCCAAAACTAGATAATGAATTACCGGGAAAAAAACGCTGATGATAAGCGGCTCAGGTTAACAAGTCACATTCCAACAACACAGTAAATAAGAATCGTCGAAAGTAGAGAAGGGAATTTTATGCGTTTACATATTCTTTTATTGACCTATTACAACTTATTATTGATGTTTTATGAGTTTTATTTTTTTATGATGTTTTATTAAGCAAAACCTTACATATGCCTAACAAACTAAACGAAATTGTTATCAAGACTAAAAAAGAACACAAGTTTACAAAATTACAAGTAAAAAATGGAATTAAAATATGAAATCTATGATATCCCATAATACAAAAAATAAATGATAAATATCTGCAAAATTAAGAAAATACATGAAAAAAATTTAATGTATCCTAAAATATATGAAATTATGTACCACCATAATTTCACATATATTTTGGGATAACATGCTAATGTTACACAATTTCATATATTTTGGGGTATAATAAATTGTTTTCATATATCTAATTAATTTTACAGATTTTTATCATATATTTTATTATATTATGGGATATCATTGATTTAAAATTATAATTCCATCTTTTACTTGAAATTGTTTAACTTTTGTTCTTCTTTAGTTTTGATAACAGTTTCGTGCAGTTTATTAGACATATGTGAGGTTTTTCTTAATAAACATATCTAATCAATGACACAATAAAAATTATCCATAACTATATGAAAGAAAAAGAAAACGAATAAGGAGACCATTATTAATTATACAATTTTAAATCGCTGGACGAAATGTGCAAGTTTTGTTTACTTAATGACAAATTACTAGAAGAAAATGCTCAGGTTTTGTTTATATTATAAAGTTTTAAAAGATTTGGCTAATTTTACGATCCCGTTATTTTATGGTTTATAGTCATGTAAGGGTTGTCGAGTTAAAAAATTTTTTTTTGGTAGATATAGTTTTTCTTAAAAAACTAGAATTTATTATGATTTTATTAAACTTTTCTGCACTTCAAATGAAACAAAGTATAAGCGAGGAAGATAAATAATTTTTAAAAACGTACCTGTGCCCATTCTCCAGACACCAAGAGGTCAAACCATTATGTAGGTCATTAATTTTTTGACTTACACTGAAAAGTATTGAAACAGAAGTTCACTATGTTGTACTAAAAAAAATTATTATAAATAAATATTTTTAAAAACTTACCCACTTCAAAAAATTAATTTTTTGTATGTTTACAAAGGTGTGACGGAAGAGGAAACCAGTGACAGAATGGTTTGACTATTTGAGGGTGGGGATATATATATATATATATATAGAGTGAGAGAGGGTGCGAGGGGGTAGAAGGAGAGTGAGAATGTGTGTGCTGAGTGAGAAGAGGGATGATTTTGGGGGCGTGGATCGGATAGGCGTGGTCAACCCCCACCAAAGTAGCCGGGGGGTGACTAGAGCAGTAGAGTCAGTAACAACTTAGCACCAACTCCCACCCTTCAGGCACCACCTAGTACACAATCAATCCAGGCCAACACCCCACTCTTCATATTGAAGGGAAAAGGCCAAAGAGCCATTTGATTGATTTATGCAAGTGTTTAGCTGCCTCCTGGCCATCAAGTAAAAAGTTGTGAACCTCCTCCTCGGATTCTCTCCCATCCGACGACTTGTCGATGTTTAAACTGGTTAATTTTCAATGGGATCGGAAGTTAAAACATCACTTTTTTCCGTTTGACTATTATGAATGATTTGATTATAAAATACGACACAAATATGAAAATCCTCTTCAAAGATTTAATACTGATTACTTCAGCATGAATAAAATATTTAGCATAAATTGTGAAAATATTTATCAGATCGACATATAAAAACATAATTTTTTTCTAGAAATGACACAGTTTTTTGACGAGACATAAAGTGCGAGCGGGAAAGAGTGATTGATTGATTGATTGATTGACCGATTGATTAATGTTTTATTTTATTAGAAAGAGAGAAGTAGAGAGATATAAAGATCGATAGATAGAGAGATAGAATGAGATAGATAAATAGATAGATAGAGAGTGAGAGAAAGAGAGAGAGAGTGAGAAAAAGAGAGAGAGAGAGAGAGAGAGAGAGTGAGAGAGAGAGAGCAATTAATCCTTTTATGTAAGGTTTTGGTTGAAATGAAAAAACTAGTGCCACGATCGGGATTCGAACCCACGATTTTCGGCCAGACACGCCGCTGCTCTACCACTTGAGCTATCGTGACCTCGATCTACTCGGACACTAACTTCCCATCTCAACCCCAACATTTTGAATTTTCCCTCCTTTTTTTTGCCATTTTTCAAATGTCGTGTAATCGAGTATTTTTTTTAGCCATTTCATTCGTCGCCGAGAATTAAATAGATTACACGAAATATAAAAATGTCAAAAAAAGAAGGGAAAATTCAAAAATGTGGGGGTTGAGATGGGAAGTTAGTGTCCGAGTTGATCGAGGTCACGATAGCTCAAGTGGTAGAGCAGCGGCTTATCTAGATCGTGGGTTCGAATCCCGCTCGTGACACGTTTTTATCTCAACAAAAAACCTTCATTAATTGAATTTCTATTTACATAGGACATACACATTGGTTATAAACATGTCGTACCAAGAGATAATTCGTCAGTTCATAAAAAAAAGTTCACTGTTAATTATAAAATGTTTTTTTTTTCTCATGGCTTTGAAAACCCATAATTCATGCGTGCTTATTGTATGAACCCAGTACTATGGCGGCCGAAACAGTAAATATTTTAAGTTTAGTAAATAATTGCAATAGGTATAATTTATATTTTTGTTATTTACAGGTTATTTTGAAAGAAAAATATAAGATTTAGCTAAATAAAAAATTAAACAAGCAGTTAAACTGAATAAACCAATTTTACCAAAAATCTTGCTGTGAAAAAATTGTTACTTGTTACTTTAAAAAAATCTATTGTCCTGGATGTTGAAGGCTGATTTATTTGTTTAAATCTCTTCGCAAATTAAAAAAGAAACATACATATTATATGTTCTTTATCAATTGTAATTGATAGGGTGGTTTTTAATTTTTTAAATTTTTTCCAGAAGAACATTGAATTTACAATTAATTAATCTCATGTCGCAATTGAGGTTAATAATATTTTTCTTTGTATTTTGCAACAATTTGTACAATGTGAGAAGGCCGGATTTAAAAATTCATACCAAATTTTTCCATTATTCATATTTTGATCCGAATTTTCCTTCGTCTTCAGTTTAGATTGGATGAATTCAGCAGGGAGAACATACGGGCCCATAATGGTCAGCGGTTCAACAACTCGTAGCCTGCTAGACATAAATTTAAAATTAGCGATTGCTTCTGGCAAAACCAAATGAAGCGCTGAAAATAACTTTTGGGGGCGTCGGTGGCCGCAACGGTTTAGGCGCCCATCATTGTGAGGTAATGGTCCCGGGTTCGAACCCCTCATACTCAAAAATGGGCTTTTTTCAAAAATACCAGCACCCCGAGGGTTGATATAACCTCTGCTGTTGCAAATCCTCGATAAAAAAATAAATAAATAAAGATTATAACGTCACGATAGCTCAAGTGGTAGAGCAGCGGTGTATCTAGACGAAGATCGTGGGTTCGAATCCTGCTCGTGCCATTGACTTTTTTTTATCTCAACTAGAAACCTTAATTAATTGTAATATATTAATTGGTCAAGCGGACCGCGAAATTAGTGAATTTAAAGATTATAACTTATTATATTATAAGTTCATTTTTATTAGGCAGGTACATTTATTAGATTTTGACAACAAATATTTTGCCAGGAAATTTGTTTGTACATAGACAAATAAATATAACTTTAAAATACTGTTATACCAACATATAAAAATTGAAGGATGATTGTTTAAAAATCTTAAAAGAGATTGTCTTTATGAATCCGATGGGTAATGTTAAAAAATAAATCGATTTTACTGGTATTTTTATTTCATTACTGCAACAACCGGTGTTCCCGTCGGTAAAAAAAATTGTCTTTCGGGCAAAGTAAAGACATCGAAAACGAATCAATTCAAGCGATAAAGGGCTAATTAAGGGAAACAAGGGTAAGGTACCCTTAAAACAACAATCCTCGAATTCTGTATCCGTGCCCTTTTTCCCCGCTGAGATTCGTTCTTTCAATTTTCAAAATCAAAACATTTGACTTCGAAAGCAACGTTTACGCCATAAAAACAGAACATAAAAAAAATAACGGCGAATCTTTTTTCCAGGAGCTGTAGCAAACGGAACAGAGCTAACGGAGAGAAACAAGTTTTTGTAATTTAAAGATAATACAACGATGTTGTTAAAATCGCTCCTTAATAAAAATAATCGTGAAATTAAAAAATACGAATTGAGTGCTTGGTTTGTTAAAATTTTGCTTATTTATTTGGACAAATCGGGAACTTTTTTAAAAATCGTAAAAGTTGTGACCTGTCGTCCTTCTTTAGATTATATTGACCCTAAAGTCTCAAGAGAGCTCACAGCATAGTAGGTATCGTAATCCAAATTAATGTACGGAATGCACATAAATTTATCTGTCATAAAAAGTTGGAAAATTGATATCAATAAGTGAAGAGGACTATTCTATTAATTAAACTTATCAAATCCAATTCTTGTGCTGTTATGTTTGCAAGAATATACATAATACCATTGATTTGGCTAATTGCGGATTTTTGTTGGGTGGTCTGAAAATCTGTGAGATTTGAACTTTGGTCATAGCTCACCTCCAGGTACTAACAAATGAATATGGAAAAATATTAAAACTGGCTGTCGTGACGATCTATCAAGTGGTAAGAGCAGCAGCGTATTGAGTCGAAGGTCCTGGGTTCGATTCCCGTTCGTGACTAACTTTTTCATTTCGACCAAGACATTACATAAAAAGAATAATAAAAGGTAATTGAGAGAAGTAATTTGGTCAATAGTCCACTAAACATAGACGATATATTAATCTCGATCACAGTTTGGTAATCGACACAAGAAAGGCATCAAATATTTATGATCGTTTATTTTTGATTAATTTTTTATTTTATTAAAACTAAAATCTAATTTGTTTCCTTTTGACATTAATCTATTGCAAGGATTATGTTTCATATAGTTGGTAAAAGCCAGATTTGGATAAAATGTATTTAAATTTCTAAAATTCCTGGGAACATTTTAATTTATAATTTCAAAAAATTCAGTCATCAATTTTTCCTTTTAACAGTTTAAATAAGAACAATAGGTCTAACATGGTTCTTCTATTAACTATCTTTAAGAGATCAAATCCTTGAGGATAACAGAGTAATCATTGGGATCCCTATTTAATTTTATTTTAAAAGCTGCATATCGGAGAAATTGATTTTTTACCATTTCAAGTTTTTGAACATGTTTATGATAATTAGGTGTCCACACTATTAGCTCAAGTAGTAGAGTAGCGGCGTATCAAGCCGAAGGTCGTGGGTTCGAATCCCGCTCGTGACACTGACTTTTTTACCTCAACGTAAAACTTAATTAATTAAATGGTATTAATTGGTCAAGCGGACCTCGAAAAATAGTGAACTTCTGTCTAAAATACATTTGACTGTCAAATATTTAAAAGCTGTTCAGGAATTAATGTTAACCAGGAGTATCAGACGCGGTCAAAATCATGACAATGCTTGCTTATTTGGCAAAATTTTAGAATAGATGGCAAGTCATTAATAAATAATTTGAATAAAAGTGGGGGCAAATATCCTCCCGGCAGTACAGTAATATTGTAATGATTTTATTATTATAGAATAATTATATGATATATGGTATTATAATAATATTATAATTACAAACTTTAGAATTGTAATTTTGTATTAAAAATTCAAGGATAAGGCTGATTTAAAAGAAAAAACATTCAGTTCCTTGGACGAGCTTTTGAGAAATAAGTCCCTTTCATCCCGACTTTGAGGCTATTAATACTAAACTCAGTCTGTAAACTTTAACGTCATCAGGAAACATTTTTACTTGGCAAAATTTTGGTACAGATAGCAAGTCATTAATAAATAATTTGAATAAAAGTGGGGACAAATGTCCTCCCTGCAGTACAGTAATATTACAATTATCTTATTATTATATATTAATTATATGATACATGATATTATAATAATATTATAATTACAAACTTTAGAATTGTAATTTTTATTTAAAAATCAAGGTTGACTAATTTAAAAGAAAAAAGATTCAATTCCTTCGACAAGCTTTTGAAAAGTAAGTCCCTTTCATCCGGACTTTGAGGCTATTAATACTAAACTGCTAATAATTCACAAGACTAACAAATATGAATATGTACTTACACTACTAAACTTTTGATTTAAAATAAAGCGAATGTTCGGGTTGAGTGAGATGTAAAAACCGTCTTAAAGATAGTTTATATCAAAAACGAACAAATTTCAAGTGTAAGTAAATGTTCGTATTTATTATATTTTTTCAGAATACGCTAATCTATCTTCTGTTAAAGTCCGACAAAGTTCTAATTAAATTAATTAAAGTACCTATTTTTGGAAATTTTAAGACGACCGTGTGACCTCTGGCAAAAAAAAAAAAATATAGAGCGGAAAAACCGCTCAACCCCCCTCTGAGTAATGGAAAGCACAGGCGGCTAAGTGAGTCCCCCGTCCGAATGCAGGTTCATTAAGTCGAGAAGCAACATTAATCTTGACAAGCACTCCGAGGTGTGCCAACTTCACTTCCTTTTCAACAAATATCTCACTTACACCAAGTAGGGTTGATGGGTCCTCTCCTCTCTAATCGTGTAATCTATCCTCCCCGACGTTCACTTTGAAACATAAAGGACTTCATTTTTTATAAGTTTCCTCATCCGAAGCTAATAAAAGAGTTGTTCCTTAGACAATTGTTAATCATCCGTTCTTTGCCGCGCCCTCAAGAATTGAATGGTCTAACAAATAATCAAAAAACACTAGACAATCAAGATTTTCAGTTACATAATGATTATAAATTGGTATCTTTTGATGTGAGTGCATTGCTATTTTGCCCATTGAGTTAATATAAGAAAATGTTGACAATAAATGGCCATTAATCGAAGAACACACATGTATACCAAAACATAGATTTCTTGAATTGCTAGAATTTTGCTGTTCTTCTGGTTACCTGGTTATATAATGGCAAAACATATAAACAAATTTTTGGACTGGCAATGGGGAGTCCGTTGAGTCCAGTGCTGTCTGATCTGTTGATGTCTGAATTATTGAACGTGTGGCGAAACTTGATTTTGCCCCCCCCTTTTTTTTTGTATTTATACGTGGACGACATTTTAACGGCCCTTCCAATAGATAAAATCGATGAGGTACTGAAAATACTTAACAATTACCATGAAAGACTAAACTTCACCTTTGAGGTGGAGGACAACGGTTGTATAGCGTTTTTGGATGTGAAAGTAACACATAAGGTTAATGGAAATCTGAAAGTTGGTACTCAAAACCCATGGCATCGAACCGGCTAATACAGAATACGTCCTCCCATTCATGGATACTAAAGTTAACGTGCTAATTGGATTACCAAGAAGGGTTTTCAATTTGTCGCCGAAAGTTGTTACCAATAAAAACAAAACACGGGTTCGGGAAATTAAAAAAAAAGAATGGGTACCCGAGAAAAATGGTTAATAAATTCATAATAACAATCTACGGAAGATAAACCCAAACGAAAACTCGGAAAACCTAGAAAATGAAAATGATTCTGAAATTTCCTATATCACTTTCCCTTACATCCAAGGGTTATCGGAACAGTTGAGAAGTTGTCTGAAAAGGAAGTTCCTTCTAGTTAAGTTGGCCTTCCGAAACAGTAATGCGGTTAAAAACTCACCGCTAAAAGATAAAATTGAGAAAGGACTACAATCAGGTCTGAAAGCAAGCAACAAAATTAAAAGCAAAAACTGCAAGAAAATATACTATGGTGAAACCAAACAATACCTAAAGAATAGAATTTACCAACATAAATATGTAAGCGCGTCTCTTCTGTTTTGGGCCCAACCCTGAATTCGGAGAACCGAAAACAAGATCCCAGAGGTTTTCTTATGATCGGACCTGACTACAATAATTTAAATTATTGATCAGGCACCTTTTTTTAATATGTTCCATTCAAATATTCAATGCAAACCAAAATAAATACGAGACCAAAATATTAATTAAATTTAAATCTTTTATTATAATTTATTTTTAAAAAATTACAATTTCTTATTATTTTTAATTTAAAGAATCTTTCATTCTATAACAAAACCTATATCAGAATCTACAAACATTAATTTTAAAATCGAATTTAATTCTCGTTTTATAAAGAAAAGTAATTATTATTGTTATTATTATTAATTTTTTGACCACCAATTAGAAAATACAATTAATATTGTAACATAACTTTTAAAATCAAATGCTATCTCTTTTAGTTTTCTTTATAAAATATATTTTTTGTTACAACCCTTTTTTAAATTAAAATACAATTATTATTTTTATTTTTTTTGACGTCAAAATATAAAATTTACTCACTTGAATTGTGTGCACGCCAAATTTTCTTAATTACAAATAGACAGCTCTTAACACGTGGAGGACAGAAAGGGAATTGTTTTTTTGACTGAAAAAATAGCCCTTTCCTAGCCCCTAATCCTTTCACCGTCAGATGTGTGTGGAGGGGCATGGCGGTACATTCAAATCGAAATGTTACAAATATACAATGCAAAATAGTAAAAACAATGAAACTGCCTTGGCACAACATGCAATACATTTTTATTTGATGATGTTAGTACTGTTACAAAGGAACGAAATAGTAAAAAACGAAAGTTTCTGGAGGCCCTTTACTTAAAAAAAGATGAACTGTCTGTTAATTACCGTCAAGACTGTGATATGATAAGTAATTGCTATTTTAATTTGTTAAACAATATATAAAAATAATTTAGTCAATTTTAAACTTTGGAAGAAACTTAAAATCTGTGATAATTGTCATAATAATTGTTAAAACGTTGTTAATAAAATGAATAAAAATTGTTGTTTAAATTATTCAGAAATAGTGAGATGCGGTCTGGTGTGATGTAGGTTTCAGAAAAACATTTTCTTTATCGTGCCAACGTTTCGATCTTTATTGAGATCATCTTCAGGGC